>NC_072768.1:745000-1029832 GCF_022539595.1 Amphiprion ocellaris
TGTTTGTAACGCGGTTAATCAGATCATGTACAGGTTGTATTTTACCTGTTATCTGTATCGGTACACAGGGAAGCCTAATCTTTTTTTAGCAGGATTGTTCTTCATGTCAGCCACACAAAGCACGATATTAGAATAGAATCAATGTAGGGACACGTGAGTAATTTTTACCGTCTTCTCCCTTGGAGCTGGGAGAGTAACAACACAAACCCTGTCAATGCATCAGGAGACAACAATCCTTCCTGTGAATGCAGAGTTTATTTTTATATATGGAGCATCAGAAACATTTCTTGAATGCTTCCTAAGTTTTTCATCTGAGTTCCACTATATTCCTTGTTGTGTCCCATTCTGTCTCTGCTGCTACAGCTGGCAACCAAAAGTTACCGGTTAACTTAAAATGCAACACAGTTACTTCACCGGAGGGGAAGTTTTGCCATTGTAATTTCATTTTAAAGTCTGGCATACTGCAAACAGCACAGAAATGTACTGATAGGCTCAATCAGCCTCTTTTGGCAGGTTGGAGTGTGGTATGTATATGTGAAAGTCACACACCTGTGTTCTATCTTTTTTATATGCACCCCTAGTTTTTGTAGTTTTTCAAACACGGTGGTAAAACCAGACTAATGACCTAATTAGGGTGTTTATTTAATCTCTGGGATGTTGGCTGCCCATGACGACTGCACAGAAAGTGAACATTTATAGGAATTATGGATACAGCTACACAAAAAAAATCTCATTTAATATTTACTTATTTATTCATTGAAGGCAGGACTGAACGCTCTGGCTCTTGTGTTTCCGATTATTTTCTGTTTTTGCATCATATTTTAGTGTTAAGCTCATAACAAAAACCTTGACAAAATGTGTAAGATTAAATTGCACAACAACAAAGTAAAAAGTTATTAATGTTTCAGGATAGACTATGATATGTAGAATTTAGACGACACTGTTTTAATTCCATATGAGGATGTTAAACACCAAATCAGTTAACACTTGAGGTCAGCTCAGGAAGAGACACTTTGAAATATGTGAATGTTTTCATGTTGTTTTATTGTCTACCTGCCGGGTTACAAACTTTTCCTCTCTTCTATGTTTTACATTTTATCTCTATTTATTTTCTAGTTTTTAATCAGATTTTATGAGGATTGTTGTGTTTTAAGATTTTTTTTTGGTAATGAAAAGCATGACAAATACACAAGCTCTTGTTTTAAATTAGTGTCTCGGATATTGTGTGCAGTCAACTGCGGAATTAAATAAAACTTTCATGTTCGCATTTTTGCTTTGTTAGGGACTACATAATTCAGACAGAGTAGAAAGTACAAAAACTGAACAACCCAATAAGCTCTTTCTCTGTTGTATGAAAGAACCAGTGTGGAGGATATAGGAGGCTCAATGGTGGGAAAAAGTATTCAGAATGATATTTTTGTTAGCATATAATCACTTGTAATCAGTGTGGTTTATTGAGTTTAGAGCGAGTCCATTGTGTCCATACAGTGACTTGGTCCTCTCCTGCAGTTTGTCATGTTGTGTTACCATGTTTTTACTGTATCCTACACTGGAGACACCAACCAGTGGACCTATGGAGGGTTTTTTGTGCCACTTTCAGTCTGCTACCTTACCGCTAGACGCCTCTAAATCAAACACACTGGTCCTTCAGAGTCTGACAAGGGAAAAACTAATTGTGTTAATTAATAGCACCACTGATTGACACCCAGTTCAAGACTTGAATAATCTCAAGTTTTCAGATGTCCCAGTAGAGACTGAAAGCTGGGACAGTATGACCAAACACTAGAGATGATCTCAAAGCATGCTACTGCATAAGAATGTAATAATTAGCTCAATTCAGTTTATTGTTTCAGTACTGATGGAGGAATTTTATTTTCCCAGCTGGAGTCTTGTTGAAAACACCAAAAATGACCTGACAGGTCTAATTATTTATGTGGGAGACATACTTACATCCTGGTAACTTCTTAAGTTTCTGTTCCATTCATATCCCCCTTCGGTATAAATGTCTTTTTTTGTTTGGTTTTTTTACCTCTTCATCATGTCAGTATGGTGCCTTTTTATATGCTGGAAGACATATCATGAGTAAAATAAGCAGTCAGTGCATCAGTTTGCAGTGACAGCCTCAAAAACACAGATTCAGACTTCAAGGATTAGATATGTAGCCAACCAAAGGGAGCATGGTTTCAACATGCAGGGTTGGACTTTCTATATCAATATTGTTCTTCAGAATCAGCTTCCAGGTCCAACATGTACTGATTACTATAGTACAACTTATCATTGCATAGCATGGTGTAGTTTTAGTGTTTTCAGAAGAGTTGTTGGTGAGCTCCACCTTTAACGGGGATGGATGGAGACAGAGGCAGGATTTCTGAGATCTGTATATTCTAGCGGTAGTAAAATTACACCACAGCCATTTTAGTGCAGTAAGGGATTATTCTCATGAAAAAAAACCTTCTAAGTCTGTAGCTTTGATGCACAGAGATTGTTTTTTTAAAGGTTAAACCCTGAGCGGAGAGGAACTTCAACTGTCTTTGTCATGAGTCATCTGTGCAGCAGGTAAATTGCTTCACCTGAGTCCTCCTGGATCAAATGGTCAGCTAAAAGCCATACTTCCCGACTCCAGCGCAGGGTTCTACAATTATCTCCCCCCACGCTGCAAAGCTTTGATGTATCTTTGCATGTCAGTCAGCTTTGTTCTAGGTAAGGCCAGGCACTGAGAGATCATCCACATCTCTGGCTGCCCGCTGAGACTAACATAAAAAGATATTCCATACTAAGCTCTGCGCATAATAGATAATTGTACCCTGGAGAGCATGACCAGAGCCTGGGCCTCCAGCTCAGGCTAATACTGTGCTCAGTATGATCCCTGTAAAGCAGGGGTGTCCAACATGCGGCCCGCGGGCCAAAAGCGGTCCTCCAGAGGGTCCAAAATTAAAAAGAAGACATCAACTGCACTTTATAAACTATAAATCTAAAATAATTTCTAGACCATGACAAGTTGTTTTGATCATAAAGTAAAATATATCGCTAGATTGTTTATTTGTCTTTTGTCATTTTGTGTCATTTTTGTAATATTTTGGCTTGTTTTTGCCGTTTTGTTCCTCGTTTTTGTCGTTTTCTGTTTCCTTTTTGTCTCGGTTGTGTTTTTTGTCTTATTTTTGTCATTTTGTCTTTTGCCTTATTTGTTCCTTTGTGTATCATTTTTGTCATTTTGGTTTTTTTTGTCTCATTTGTGTTGTGTCTATTTTTTGTTGTTTTGTTTCTCACTTTTGTCTTGTTTGTGTCATTTGTCCATTTTTTGTCGCTTTGTAACTTTTTGTCTAATTTTTTGTCTCTTTTTTTGTTTTGTTTCGTGTCATTTGTCGCATGTTTTGTCATTTTCTTTCTTGCTTTTGTCATTTTATGGCTCATTTTTGTAATATTTTGTCTTGTGTTTGTTGCTTTTTGTCTTTTTTTGTCTGGCTGTTACTTCTTTGCACCTAAACAAAGAAAAACATTGGAGATGTTGAATGTGACCCCTGAACTGAAATGAGTTTGACACCCCTGGACAGCCAGTGGAGGGCCTGGATGGTAGTGAAGGATGGTAGAGAAGGATGGTAGTGAAGGATGGTAGAGAAGGATGGTAGTGAAGGATGGTAGTGAAGGATGGTAGAGAAGGATGGTAGAAAAGGATGGTAGTGAAGGATGGTAGTGAAGGATGGTAGTGAAGGATGGTAGAGAAGGATGGTAGTGAAGGATGGTAGAGAAGGATGGTAGTGAAGGATGGTAGTGAAGGATGGTAGAGAAGGATGGTAGAAAAGGATGGTAGTGAAGGATGGTAGTGAAGGATGGTAGAGAAGGATGGTAGAGAAGGATGGTAGAGAAGGATGGTAGAGATGGATGGTAGAGAAGGATGGTAGTGAAGGATGGTAGAGAAGGATGGTAGAGAAGGATGGTAGTGAAGGATGGTAGAGAAGGATGGTAGTGAAGGATGGTAGTGAAGGATGGTAGTGAAGGATGGTAGAGAAGGATGGTAGAGATGGATGGTAGAGAAGGATGGTAGTGAAGGATGGTAGAGAAGGATGGTAGAGAAGGATGGTAGAGATGGATGGTAGAGAAGGATGGTAGTGAAGGATGGTAGAGAAGGATGGTAGAGAAGGATAGAGAAGGATAGTAGAGAAGGATGGTAGAGAAGGATGGTAGTGAAGGATGGTAGTGAAGGATGGTAGAGAAGGATGATAGTGAAGGATGGTAGAGAAGGATGATAGTGAAGGATGGTAGAGAAGGATGGTAGAGAAGGATGGTAGAGAAGGATAGAGGAGGATGGTAGAGAAGGATGGTAGTGAAAGATGGTAGTGAAGGATGGTAGAGAAGGATGGTAGAGAAGGATGGTAGAGAAGGATAGAGAAGGATGGTAGAGAAGGATGATAGTGAAGGATGGCAGAGAAGGATGGTAGAGAAGGATAGAGGAGAATGGTGCTGCATATGTCGAGTCATTAGGTGATATTTTTGGGGACGGGTTGATGCAAATTTCTTGCTTTGGAGAGGAATGGGAATCAGCAGATTAGTTTGGGTCCATAATAATTTCTTCTGCATGCAGTGGACCATCGCTCCTCTCCACCTCCTCACTCAGGGTTTGCATGAGAAGACAGGTTAATGTGGACTATTTTACCCAACAGGAGCTATATGGTGGCGACTTGGCGAAATTGATTTTCCACACCAATAGCTTTCCCTCTTCCTATACACCCTACCACTTCCATACGGCAGCCGTTCGTTTCTCATACCGCCTTCTTCTCTCCGGGAGATAACCAAGTGGGAAGCAGAGGGGAGAGTTGAGATTACGAGGGTTCCGGTTTGACATGTATGACTGTGTGCACATGTGGGGGAGTGCTGAGGGTGGTTTGGCTGTCAGCGGGGCTCACAGGGGAAGGGGAAGAACCTTGTTGTTTGTGTCACATCTCCGGCTAGCTGTGGAATTGTTTTGAAGCAGAGGTCTCTCCCCGGCCCTCCCCTGAGGGCCCATAAACAGCTCACAACATCTCACACAGCAGCTGGAGCCATCAAAGTGATACGCCTAAATGTTTCTCGGAGCACACACCACTTCAGTCACCGCCAGTAGGACCATTCTTCAGAGTACTCAAGTACTCAGGAAGATAAATCAGTCATAGCTCAAGTAGCTTAAATGTTTATTCCCAAAGCTTTTTAGTTTTTCTTTCTTTCTTTTTTGCTCGTATCTGGAATTAAGTGTGAGTTCAGCGTTATTCTCACTGGGTGACAGAAGGGCTCCTGCTGGGAAAAACCATCTTTCCACCAATTTGGGGATTTTTTTTTGCTGAATTTTTGGATTTTTTTTCAGACAAGGAAACAATATTTTTTGGTGCCTTTAAATGAAGACAACAGAAGGGTTAAACAAAATTCTAATTTAAAACTAGATTTTGGAGAAGTTTATCATTTTAAACTGGCACTTCTTTGATTATCAAAAGGAAATCCACCACATGGTTTAGATTTTGAGCAGAGTTTGACCTAGCCGGCTTTCTTTGTTGCATGAAACTAAAACCCCAGTGAGAGATAACAGGAACCATGAAAGTGGTCATCAACTTTCTTTGTTAACTCAGACTTTCTGCTTCAAACTCTATGTGTATTCACATAAAAGAAGCATCTTATGGCCCTTCTTCTGCACAGAATGAAACAATCATGTGCCGCCTACTTCAGTCCACAGGTTGTTTTAATGGAAAGAGAAAAAACATGACAGTAAAAAGTGCCACCACTGCAAATGATGTAAGAGAGTAATGTTAGTAGAAAAAGTGTATTAATATATTTATTTTCCTATCAATGCAGCTGCTTATTTCTAACTGACAGCTGAATTTATTTAAACGCGTTGTACTGAAGAGTATTTAGGTAAAATTATTGTTTCTGGTTGAATATTCTCTGTAATATCAATAGAATAATCCATTTTCTAATCTACGTCCTATCAGCTGCAGTACCAGCAGTGTGAACAGACCTGACAGCAAATCAGGACCAAACTATATCAGATTTGCATTCTGCATCACCAGCTACATACAGGTCAGGTTACCATGGCAACACGATGCATACGGTGTGTGATACTGTAACTACAGGGCTTCATTCAGTGGATTTCGTAAAGTACAGATGCAACATATTCTAAATTATTAATGTAAAATGATTTGGTTAAAGGGAGACACTTCTTCCAGTTGATTTAAATCCAAAGCTCTGAACAGAATCTAATTCAGGTTAGCTGTGCAGCATAAGTTACCGTGGTGACATGCAGGTGAACGAGAACCACCTTTGTGACATTGAAATCAGACTCAACGTACCTCGTTCACCACAATAATTTTACCCATAATGTTTCAAATTGCAGTTCTACTGAAATGAAAACTACAGATCTTATTAAATCTAGTGAATCAGGGTTGATGACAAAAACTAAACAACCTGAAAACAACACTATTTTTAACACCAGATTAATGTAATCAGTAAAAGGCTTTAAAAGAAATTATCAACAGTTTTTTTAATAGCTCATTTCACCATGGTTAAACCAGTCATAAGCTGCCACCGATTCCAATTTAGTTCCATTTCTGTGGCAACTTGAAACTTGGAGGATCCATTTAACCGACCTTTATGTGGTTCCTGCCAATGAACAAGCTGCTGACACAGGTGGTGGACGGGGTCGAGAGAGAAAAGGTAAAGCATTATCCGATTACAAGACGTCAAAAAACCCCCAAACCAAACCAGTAACCTACCAGAGCACGCAGTACAGTCTGAAGCAACCAATCACAGAGCAGCCTCAGGTCACATGCTTGTCAAAAGTGGAGGATCTAGAAGAACATCTGGAACAATTTTTAATAAATGCTGACATGCCTACCAGTCAAAAAGTTTGAATAAGCAGTTTTGTTTTTTTTTATAATTATTGTACAGCACGGTGCATAGTTTGAATGTATAATTTATGTTAACCTGTTTTAGTGTCCTTTCTTCAGTGGATAAACTAAACAGGGCAGGGCCTCGATGTGCTGCATCTGGTCTGATATTCAACAGAAGATTGGAGTTTGATTCATAGTGACTGAGACAAAGAAACTCAAAGAAATTAATTGTTCTTACAGAAATGAATGTAAAATGTTCCTCTTCATGTCTCAGAAAGGCAATTATTTACATGGAGAGTTAATGTAAAGGACATTTAACTGGTTGTAGAGCAACTTCATGCTTAAATAAGGATTCAGATAAATGTAAATGATAGCATTTGGTTGTGGTTTGGTTTAGTTTAAGTGAACTGTATCCCATCAGATCAGGTCTCAGTTTGGGTTGATGTAGTGCTTGAAGTTCCTCCTCTTAGTGATGGAACAGATGTACAAGGTTGTAGATGTTAAAGTGTGCATTAATACCTGAGGATTCAGATAACTTTATTTAAGTGAACTGTAACCCACCAGAGCAGGCCTGACTTGCTGCTTAGCTCAGCAATATATGCTTTAAATCTCTCCTCTTAGTGAGGAGGTAAAGGGTTCAAACCCTCAAAGCCTGCAGAGACTGCCCAGGTCTGTCCATGCCTACATACATTCACTCTGGTACAAGCTCCAGAAAAGATGCTGCTAGATTATTTCTGAACATTTTAATTGCTCATCGGTGTGAGAAGTTGTGTGTGATTGACTGCTGACCTATTTGTGTCTGCTTGGCTAGTCTCCAACCACCTGCACTCCGCCTCAGAAAAAGTCATTACAGAAAAAGGAGGGATATTTTGTAAGAATTTGAGGTCCTAACTGAAAACTTTGCATGACACAAAACTGATTTCACATCCATTAAGGCAAACTCGCCGATTCCCACAAGAAGAAGTACAAATTCTTGATCAGAACAACAAAACACAGCGAGAGGAGCTTCATTAAATAACAAACAAAAGCCTCAGATGTGTCAACATGAAGTCTCAAACATTTCAATCTGTAAAGCCATCTCCACTGTCTGCACTGTGGCGGAGCTGTCAGTTATTCAAGCTGTGTTCATTCTGCCTTACCTCAGGGTCCAGCTCACAAATCAACACAACATGTCTGACTTGACATGACAGTTCCAATAAAGTAGTGTTTGTGTGAGGCATGAGGTCCTGGTTTGGTTGCAGCTTCAGCTAATACAGTCAGAACAGACGTGTTTTAGTGCCATGTGCATCCTGATTGGCCCTGGCTGTCAGTCTGGATGCTGTTTTCTTGCCCTCTGTCTGGCATCTGTCAGCTTTCACATGTCTTTTTTTAGTTTTTTTTCTCCCCATCTCTTTATTCTTTCACTAGTTCCATCTGAGCTTCATGGTGAGATGTTCCATCATTGGGAGAGCAGGCCGCCCGCGGGCCTCGTCGTTTAGCCTAATTGATTCTCCTAATTGTTTCAGGAAACCAGAAAGTTCCTGCTTTATTTCCCCCCCTCCCTGTCCGTCTTTCGAGCGCGTTAATCATGACCGTTTGTGGTGGATGTTCACCAGCGGTGAGTTCAAACTGCTAACTCCACTTCATGCCCAGACCTCTGCAGCAGATGTGAAATCCATTTTGATTAGAGAGGCTTTAAAAAATAAGACGAGGAGAGGCAATGAAAAACAGATTTGTCATGTCTGAACTGCCCAAGAGATGCTGTCCTTGTGTGAGCTTAAGCAGGACTAAGTGATTGCTCATCCGGCTTCCTGAGAATGCTAAAGAATGCTAAAGAATGCTAACACACTCACCGGAGTCCTTCTAATAGCTGCTGGCATTAAAGTCAAACTTCTTATTCTTATTCGCATTCTTCCGCTACATCCTTTTTTGTGATTTTCAAGGGGATCTTTTTTTTAAGGTTAAATGGTCTTTGATAAAAATCTGCTTTCATTATTCATCAGTTTTCTAAGACAGCCATTGTCTGTGGTTGCATGAATAAAATATTGCTCAGTCGCATCAATGGAAAAATTACTTATGGATGTGCCAAGGACGACCTGCGCTGTGTGAACCCAAGCTTCTTTTCAAGAACAGAATTTCCCATTACAACAGTCCAGGTTGACCCTCTTAACATCGTCTCCATGCTTAATAACACCCTTGTCTTCCTGTCTCTTGTTTCCAAAAGGGTTCTTTCCCCACCCCGCCCGTGATTGTTGCCTCTGTCGGGTTTGTTGTGATTGGCTGACGGGTAGTGATTAGCCCCCGACTAACCAATCAAAGCATTTAATTAGCTCCATTGTTTTCCCGTCGTCCGGGTGTCGAGGACTCCTCTGTGTCTTCACCGGTTTCCACCTCGCCCTGTCCCTCTCATTAGCAGGCTGGAGTGGAAGAACAATCAGGCAGAGCGCTGGCCCAAGCCTGGCACACACACACACACACACACACACACACACACGCACACACACACACACACACACACACACACACACACTGGCTGGGTCCCAGGAGTCCTTTTATGGCCAGTGATTGTCATTCGCAGCTCGCTGTATGACCTTGATAGGGATGAGAAGCACCACTGAGGGATGCTGCTGCATGCTCTCACACTGGAGATGAAACCCTCCCCTCATCCCCTCATTGCCTCTCAACAAGCCCAAGGACATGGGGAGCGTCTTTCCACAGCATTTCCATGATATTCATTTGTGATGTTGTCTTTGGATCAGCTTTACGTTTTCTTTGGCACGCTTTGCTTCGAAAAAAAGAAAGCAGAAGTTACATAAGTTTTTCAACTGGATGTCTGTGTACATATTTGCTCGTACCTTTCATGCTTCTTCATTTCTTGCCCTCCTGACAGCTCGATGAGAGCGCCGACAGCGGGAGGTGTTATCAAGGTTCTAATACACACAAACCGGCAGCGCACAAACACACCCGCTCTGTGCTGAACCGTTGTTTGGGCGCTCATTGTCTTTGTGCTCTGAGGTGTTTGGTGTTGTCGAGCGACGCCACACCTCCTGTCATCCTCCCGCAGCATCAGCCAGCCTCGCAGCCTTTCATGTCTGCTCTGCTGGTAATGAGAGCTGATGGAAAGAGGTGAGATTCTCCCATCAGTCCTCCCACACTCACAGAGGGAGACCAGCTCGGCGGAGACAAAAACCACCGGGTGCACATTTCTTCGCCAGCATGCCCGTACGTCAGGCTGTGCATGTGTACAAACGCTGCGGATTATCGCACTCCAACCCCACAGAGACGTCTCCTAATCAGTCTAAACTTCTCCTGACACTTCACTGACTCTTCAGCTGAAGTTGGTGTGTCTTGATTAGCCGTCTCTAGTTTCTCCTTTCTCACAAACTTCCCTCGCTGTGTGTCCGTTCTTGTTTTTTTTTAGTTTATTTTTACCTCCGCTCCCCCTTTGCTTCGTTTATGAAAGTTTGATGCTCAGCCATCTGTGAATCCAGCTAATGTTGCACCTCATTCCATCTTAGTTTTCTTCATCTGACCCACTTTGTCGCTCTCTACAGGTGATTACACATCAGGAACATCTCTGTCCTTAACAGCTGCTGTGGCACCTGTCCGAGCCGTTTTCGGTGTTTTTTGCAGAAAGATGAGGACAAATGGTGGTCTGCTAGTAGGAGAAAGCACCTTGGATGCTCTGAGGTTATCAAATAGACAGTTGAGATGAGGGTGAAAAGGGAAGGAAAAAGGAGAAGGCAGGTCAGAAAGGAGGGGATATTTCCAGTATGTGGGTACTATCCTTAAGTAGCTGCCTTGTGCTGCTGGGTTTTTGACATTTTACAGAACGAGCGCCAGGAGTGAGGGCAAGAGGACGCGATACAGAGAAGAGGAACATGATGAACGGAGGAAGAGCTGCTGAGCAGAAGGACGGATGTATTAGAGAGAGTAGCAGAAGCAAGAAGTGGAAGAGCAAGACAGAGCGGAGGGAGAAGATGAAGCGGGACATGGAGATGAATGGTGGAGAGCTCTGGAGAGGCTGTAAGCGTCGGAGCTTTGTCTGGCGCTGGCAGGACTGTAGTCTCACGTCCCATGCTCTTTCAACTAGGAAGTAAAAAGGCCTTCATTTTGGCTGCTCTCCTACTGAAGTGCTCTCTCATCAAAGGCGACCTCGTGGCAGCTCTCTGATCATGAGGCGCTGTGAGGGGCAGGGTTTAGATCCTCGGCTAACAGCGCCGAGGCCCAGAGGGTGTAGGAACTGGTGACAGCCCCGTGTGGGTTCGATGTGGGAACCGCAAACACCGGCAATTTGAAGCGACAGAAACTGGATTTTCACGTTTAAGTGACGACTTTCAGCTTGATTTTTCACCTACGCTGTGAAATGCACATGCACTCACCTGTCACCTGAGTACAAGACGGGAACACAATAAAAAAGCAAGAGACAGACAACAACAACAAAACAAACAACGACGCTGTTCTCCCTACTCTAATATCTCACCTGGAGTCTTTTCTAGGGTTTCTATAAAACACTATCAAATAATCTTTCTGCTTGATCTTTTCTCCAACAACTGAATTCTTTCAGCTGCTGAGACATTGATCATTTGAAAGTCACAACTCAACAGAGGGCTTTTCTTTACTTTTGTACAATGATAAAAGCAGATTTTTTGGCAGAAATTGTACAAAAAATGAGCAAATATCAGTTGGAATTGTGAGTCCTTTTGAAGTTTCTCAGATATTTAATAAAAATAACAGTTTGGCAGCATAGTGTTGAGTTTCAGACATTATGAAGCACACTAGAGTCACCACACAGCTGCAGGAGAGGAAAGAGTTAACTTTTGGTATTGTGTTTGGTGATGTAGTTTACAGATTTGAAATAAACTGTCTTCTCACAAACCTCACTGTCCTGCACATCTAAAATTCATCTCATTTATATTTGAAAATAAAACATGTTCTGCCTGAAATGAAAGGATGATGTGCTGGGAAACACTTCCAGTGGAGTCTAAGTTTTACCCTCAGACTCAGGTTTTGTTTTACTTAGATAGATAGATAGATAGATAGATAGATAGATAGATAGATAGATACTTTATTAATCCCGAGGGAAATTCAAGTTGTTATTGTTTGCTGAGGTTTAAGCACCAAAACTATTTCCTTAAATTGAGTAAAATGTCATGTTTTAGGTTTAAATAGACACTTTCACAGCATTTGCTAATTTTGAAGCTTGGTTTAGTTTAGGCACTAAAACTACTTCCTTAAAATTAGTGAAATGTCATGATTTGGGTTAAAATGTGACATTTTATGTGCAAAGCTTCTCCTCAGGGTGGTCTAATATATGATTTATTGGAGTGACAGTAAAGCAATAAAAGGTGTTGATTACAAACATACTTGCTCTACTTTTTGTTTTGCAATTTATTTCTTGTTTTATTTTGACATGATCCCTTGTCTTGTTTGTTGTCATTCATTTCACTTCTTCCCTTTGTGATTGTGTGCTCCTCTTATTGGTTTCACCTGTTTCTCATCACCCAATCAGCCGCTGTCTGTATGCTGCTGTTGCCTTTTTCTCTTTTTCCCATCCTGTTTGTGTAGCGGAGTTAATGATTGCACTTGCCAACTCATATTCCATATTTGGTTTCCACGGTGACCGCCAGATCACGCACACGTCCGGGCCCCTGCAGACCTGGGGTGTGGGGCCCCTGCAGACCTGGGGTGTGGGGCCCCTGCAGACCTGGGGTGCGGGGCCCCTGCAGACCTGGGGTGCGGGGCCCCTGCAGACCTGGGGTGTGTGGCCCCTGCACACCTGGGGTGTGGGGCCCCTGCAGACCTGGGGTGTGGGGCCCCCGCACACCTTGGGTGTGGGGCCCCCGCACACCTGGGGTGCGGGGCCCCCGCAGACCTGGGGTGCGGGGCCCCCGCAGACCTGGGGTGCGTGGCCCCCGCACACCTGGGGTGCGTGGCCCCCGCACACCTGGGGTGCGTGGCCCCCGCAGACCTGGGGTGCGGGGCCCCAGCAGACCTGGGGTGCGTGGCCCCCGCAGACCTGGGGTGTGGGGCTCCACATTGGTCTCAGTCTGCTGTGTCCGGGTGCAGTGGTAAGATGACCAGTATAAGCTCCGCTAGAAAAATGCTAATTAAGTTTAACCTCCGTGCTGAATAAATTGCTCTGTGTTTTTAGCATGTTCGGGAGGTTACCACGTGTGCGACTGTGAGAGTCATATCCGTGTGTTTTACCAGGTACATGAGTCATTCATTGATTTTTTCATATTAATATGCGCTCTCAGTCTGCTGTGTCCGGGTGCCGTGCATGATCGGGAGGTTACCACGTGTGCGACTGTGAGCGTAATATCAGTGTGTTTTACCAGCTCCTGCAAATAAACGGCGGATTTGATGCCAAAAGGGAAGATGCTTCGTGCCTGATTATCTACACAACCGCTACGTTTGCATCCTTGTATTCTCTGAGTGACGTTTCTTGGTGTTCCTCGTGCTCAGGTCTGGTTTGTGCCTTTAGTTTTCTGAACATCTTTGTTTTACTTTGTGTGTTGCTTCGGTTTGTTCCTCATGCTGTTAGTGATGTTCTGGATGTTTGATGTACTTTTACCTGCTCCCTGTTTTTTTTGAGTTGATCTTTGGACTTCCATTATTTTTGTGGCAGCTTCAGTTATTGCAGCTCACCTTTTGTTTCTGTAGCTTTTCCTCTTGTGCCTGAAATCTTCTTCTGATGCCCCAAATAACAGTATTTGTGATTCGTCACATAAACTTATTCCAGGAGAAAGTACGTTTCCCTCACAGCGTAGTTAAGGTGCATAGAATGTAATTTTTGTGAGAAAATGCTGTAATGTGCCTTCAAGCATTGTCCCATAATTAATCTCATACCTGTTAATTAAAACTCCCTGCAAAAGGAATTGTTTTGGTCGGATCTTGTAGCGTTCCAAAGGCAGGAAGTATTTATTACTTTAATCCTTCTCCTGCAGGTATCTAAATAAATGTTTTCTTGGTATTTTGAAATCTTGTAAATCTTAAACATGAGTGATATTTTAAAATTTCTTGATCAAGGTGAACAATGAAAGAACACCAATTCCTTGAAGCTCTAAGTCAGAACTTTAGTCTACTGACTGCAGTGTGACATGCTTCAGTCTCAAAGCACTTTTTAATGTTTATTTTAAAGCTTAGAATGAAACTATTGCTGTAAAGAATGCACATTTAACTATCCATCACTTTACAAATGAAGTATTTATGTGAATGTAAACTGTGTTGTTGCTCCATGTGTTCTGCAGTTGTAAAGTTTCTCTAGTTTCACACCAGGTTTTGACAATTTCTGTTTATTATGTTATCATTTTCCTCTCTCCAACAGATCCCCTGAACTCAGAGTTTTTGGCTCTTGTTGCTGTTTTCGGTTTGTGATGTGTGACTCTAACATGCTGTTGTTCTGTGTTTCCTTTCTGAAACTGCCTGTTCCTGTTACCGGGGTATCCGCGGATGCTGTTGGCTCTGGCAGTCTCATGTGAGTGAATCTATCCAGAAAGTCCCTGGGTCACATCAGTTCTGTGTGAGAGAATAGAATTGTCAGCCAGCTAACTTGGCAGTACTTCGAAAAAAAAAAAAAAAGTTTGAGTTCAGAAAATCCATCACATCCCCAACAACAAAAAAGACAATCTACATAGCATTTACATTTAATTATTAAGGGTTTTTATATTTATTTAGCTGTTCCACTTTCTTTATCTAAAAGAAATCCCGCATCATGCATGAGTTAGTGGTCACAGCAGGCCTCCAGCGCTCAAGGAGATGATGCTAACTTTCTTCTTTTTTTTTTTTTACGTGAGATGAATTTACCGACTGATGAAATCATATCAAAGTCTTGTTCAGTGCAACATTTTAATTGGTAGTTATCAGGGATTTGCATCAGCATTCAGGGAACAGTGAGCTCCTTTTACACTCACCCAAAAGGATCAACAAGTTTTAACAAAAAGAGGCAAATAATAGAAGCAGTAATTCTTAGTGTCAGGAAAAAAAACTGCATCTAAATGAAATCGGGTGAGCTTTAAATGAGTTAAAGTTGCTCTATATTAGTTAAAGTTGTTCTATATTAAAGTTGCTCTGTATTAGTTGAAGTTGCTCTATATTAAAGTTGCTCTATATTAGTTAAAGTTGTTCTGTATTAGTTAAAGTTGCTCTATATTTAAAGTTTGAAGTGGGATGAGCTTGTGATTCTTCTGGTTTCTGCTGTCTGCGTCTCTGCAGGTGATTTCAGCAGAGAAGTTAGGGAACCACATCTTCCGGCTGACTGGCCCCGGAGCCGACCAGGATCCCAAAGGTCTGTTCACCATCGACATCGACACAGGAGACGTGTCGGTCAGCCGCTCACTGGACCGAGAGGCCATCGACTCCTACCAGGTGTGTGTGTGTCCTCGTCAGATCAGCTGATGGCTGTGTTTGTGTGTTCTTCCCACCTCCTTCCTGTCCCCCTGGGGACACTTTGTCTCTCTGGTTCCTCGACACTTTTACCTGTGATCACAGAATTCCCGTTTAGTTTGTTCACACACAGTTTCCTCCTCGACTCGCTCCATTTATTCATGAGAATTTGTGGCTAAAACCAAAGTTGCTTTGATTCATCTCCTTCAAATTTAGAACGTGTTCATCGTACTGGAATACAGAGAAGGGGGATGGTTCTGGATTGGTTTTATGTTTGATTTGCAAAGCGGCTATGCAGATTTGGGGAAAAGGATGGACTTTGTATTTTGCTGAGGCTCGATTGGTCGTCCTCTGTGTTCAGAGCGTTCCAGGCTGTTTGAGGCACCCATGCGCTTGGTGCCCTTGGGGTTGTCTTGCTAACAAAAGCATTTCCGCCCCTTGAAGAGAAAAGGCAGAGAGAGCGCAGAAAAAGTCCACTCTTTAAGTTGGCCCATTGATCTTATTCCGCTTTTCTGAAATCAGACGCGAGTTCGGCTGTTCGGCTGATGATAAGCCGACTGGATTTAGTTAAAACTCACAAATAATTTGCTCTGTAAATACCAGCAGATGTGGGGGGAGAGCAAGCAGCAGACACTTCTTTTTGTCTTCCATTGCTGAGTTACATGCAATGCGAGGTGTCGCCATGAGATTCAGCGGCTACACTCTGATGGAGGTTGTTTTTCCAGGAACCTTTGACACCCACTAACGGAACCTCCCCTGAATCATGATGAGGAAAAATGTAGATCTACACTACCGTTCAAAAGTCTGGGGTCACCCAGACCATTTCATGTTTTCCATGAAAACTCCCACTTTTATCCGTGTGCTAACACAAGGGTTTTCTAATCATCAATGAGCCTTTCAACACCATCAGCTAACACAATGTAGCATTAGAACACAGGAGTGATGGTTGCTGGAAATGTTCCTCTGTACCTCTATGGAGATATTCCATTAAAAATCAGCTGTTTCCAGCTACAATAGTCATTTACCACATTAACAATGTCTACACTGGATTTATGATTCATTTAATGTTATCTTCACTGGAAAAACTTGCTTTTCTCTCAAAGATAAGGACATTTCTAAGTGACCCCAAGCCTTTGAACAGTAATGTATATAATGAAACATCAGCTACAGCCCATGAATGATGTGTTTCCCTGAATATGGATATTTAACAATGATCTGCTAATACAAGCAGCATTTCTTACGATCTAGTGAGGCAAGACAGAACTTTCTAATTTATAGCTTGAAACCTAGAAAGAAATTCTTTGCCCTCTTGTTCAATTCTGACCTCAAGTCAGATTTAAGTTGAATATGTTCACGCTGAGAATTGTAAGGAAGAGTTCTAACGGGAGAAACTAAACTAAAAGAACAGATCCAGACAGTCTAAGTGAAATCAAGTGTTTGTGTGTAGAAATCCGTGTCATGCTGAGGGCGTCATATTGGCCTCCTGTTAAACACTGATGATATTAAATGATCCCTTGTTCGGCCTTCGAGAGAAACAGCTTTATTTATATTCTTAACAGATTCCTTATTGCATCCAGTTATTTTAGCTGTGCTGTAAATTTTATGCCCCTTTCGAGTGCTTACTCTGTAATATTTAGAGACTTCAGGCAGACACATTTTCCAGCTCTGTCAGCGTTTATAATTTGCAAAATAAAGATTGCAGACACACATACAGATAACTACACAAGCACACAAACCTTAAAAGAAACTCTGCTTCATAGTTTTATTTTCTTTTTGTTTACATTCTTGAAGTATTTTGGCAGCTTAGTGATTTAAAGTTTTCGGGTCCTCGTTGGCTATAACTAAAGTTGGTACATAAAGCTCTGGGGAGGAAGATAGACACCGAAAAGAGGACAGAAGAAGAGAGAAGAGCAGAGGATAAGGGTCTGGGGATCTTCTCCATGAAGACTCTGTTGTGTTCACTGTGGAAAAGACAGAAATTTAATGACACAATGAGCTGAGCTGGATCAAAACAGACAGAGAAACCATGAAGAATAGACAGAAGTATGGAAAAATAGGAGGGAAAAAGCATGCAGACCGATAAAATAGACTTAGTTTAACTTAGAATATAGTTTAGTAATGCAATTAGTTTGTTGCTTTTTGATACAGGCACGAACATTATCAATACACAATCTAAGTCAAGAGGTGCTAATTGTGCAACCAAAATATTTGTGATCTGCCAACACATGGACTCCAGACTTCTCTCTGTGCACATACTGTACTTATTCCCCCTACTCCTCTACCTTTTCCAGCTAGCAGGATATCTTGCTCTCCCCTCTCTTATCACTAGCAGCTAGTAAGTCCAAGTCCAAACTCCAGAACAAGGGTCTCCTATCAAATTCAGCTCAGTCTTTTTATCGCTGTGTGCAGAATGGAGACTGTATGAGTTTTATAGCGCCCTCACAAGCTGTCCGAGTCACATCCATTAAGAGTGTCCCTTCCTCCCGTCCTAGCTAATGGCCTGTGTGGGGACGAAGCATGAAATATTCAGAGCTAGATTAAAGTCACCATTACTGTAACGGCAATTTATAGGCAAAATGGTAATAACAAATGTAAAGCCTTTTATATATGTTCGATTTATCTGTTATATCTGATGTATTCAGGAGGTTTATATGAACACTGCTTCATATGGGGTCATAAAATGCTGCTGTTTCCTTCAACACCAGCAAGAATTTCAATCTGATTTGGCTCATTTCTGTGGTTTTCTGGCCCACATTTGTTGGGTCAATCTAAAACTGAGGGACATTTGAAGTCCACGGGCTATATCTTGCATAAATTTTTATTAAAAGTAAAAAAAAAAAAAAAAAAAAATATATATATATTTATTTTTATGTTCATTATGATCATGTCTTAACAAATTTCCTAATTATTTCTTATGGAAACAATCACTTATAAAAAATGACTGGATATCACTAAAACGTCAACTATGATACAAAAAATCCCACAATTATATGTTGACTCGTCCAGAATGAGTTAAGTTATTCATAATTATGGAAAATTAGTCCAGAATGACATGAAATTAGTCCTATATGACTCAAAAATTTCGCTGGATTTTGGTTGATTTTTATGTGAATGTTCTTAAATAAACATTTTTTTAACATTTCTTTGTTTCCACCAAAAAATATTCAAAGATTTCCCAAAAAATGTTGAAAATGTGGACATCAGAAATTTCACTGTGAAAATATTTTTTTTTCCACATTTTCAAACTTTAAAACGAGTCAATTTTGATCCGCAGGACGACACGAGGGTTAAGGGACCTAGAGGAACTTCTTCAGGACATACAGGGGATGTTGTGATGGATATAGATCACCTCTTTCTCTCCAGCTCCTTACAACCAGTGTTATATGTCAATCTCATGTCAGTGCAGTTCAATACAGCCCCTCCGGTTCCAAGCCCACTGCCTGATGCTCTTCAGGTGTGGACTCTTAACTACCATTGTCAGTATACAACAATATAATCAATGTTCTGTTGTTAAAACAACCACGGCGGTATTGAGCAGGCCTTCTACTTCCTTCCACTCCCGTCTCTCCTTCTCCTGCCTGTTTTACAGCATGATGATGATTGATTACCGCTGACAAAAAAAAAATGCTCTGCCCACCCTGCAAGGTCGGTCATTGTATTTCAGAATACCACTGCCACCGGCTCTGCTAAAATTAAATCAATACAGTTGATTTTCCTGGTATCTAGATGCAGCGGTCAGAGTTTTTGGAGGCTCAGCTAGAAATTTATGGATGCAGACACTGTTGCGAGCAGAAAAGCACAATCTAAGCAAAAGTTGGAGAATACATTTAAAGGAAAGCGCGGCCTAACTTTGGCTTAACAACAGCAAAAAAAGGGGGTCAGCTCAAAACATATGGAAACTGGGAATTCTAAGTAGCTATTAGAGAAAGCACAGAACTAAGCAAGGCAAACAAAGCCCTGACAAAGTAAAACATTTGCTGCGGTAGAACAAACAGACGCAGCGATCAGCCGGGCCACATGTTCACAAGGATTTAATGTCAAACATTATTTTCTTATTAAGCTCAATTAGGGTGAAAATGAATGTTAATGAGATGGAAAACAGAGAGGAAGGAAGGGAGAGGAGGAGGATGGGGCTTCTCACTGCAGTTATGACAAGCCTGGGTCGGGTCGAGAGCGGTGGGAAAGATCTCTAATTGGCTTAGAACAGAGGAAGAAGAGAACGTGAAGCGATAAATATCAGACTTGTTTACACAGGTAGCAGGATGACCGTCAGTAATACAGGTCAGCCCAACAATAAGTGTGGTGAGTCTTCTGTACGTGCCTACCTTGGAGATGCTGAAATTTGAGGTTGACAAAAAGCAAGGAGTGCCGTGGACTTCATTTTTAGGTCGAAACTTTTGTGTTTTCCACATCAGGAATCCAGGGTGTGACCATGGATTGTTTGGAAGATGGGGTCATGTCCTCCTAAATACAGAGGAAATTTCAATCTGTCCCTCCTTCGGTATACAGCCTCCTAAAATACACTCCTTTTGCGAACCCCGACGGGTGATACAGCTGTTAATTCTGATTTATTTTTCACTTTATATCTGTTTAACCCTCCTGTTGTCTTCATTTACAGGCACCAAAAAATATTGTTTCCTTGTCTGAAAAAAATCCCAAAAATCTGCAAAAAATTCCTCAAACTTCTGAAAATTTACAAAACCTTCAGGAAGAAGATTCAAATAATTCTTTAAAAGTTTCTCTTAAAAGTTTTATTTAAAAAAAAAAATAAAAAAATTGGCAAGAAAATTCTTCTAAATATTTTCAACAAATGAGTAAAAATCTTCCAAAAACATCCTAAAAATATCTAAAGTGATTCCATATATATCAGTAAAACTTCTAATATTTTCTTTAAGAACATTCACATAAAAATCAACCAAAATCCAATTTTTGGCTGATTTTTTGTGAATGTTCTTAAGAAACACTTTTAACATTTCTTTTTTTTTTCCACCAAAAAATATTCAAAGATTTCCCAAAAATGTTGAAAATGTGGACATCAGAAGTTTCACTGTGAATTTTTTTTTTCTTTTTTCCCCACATTTTCAGACTTTAAAACGGGTCAATTTTGACCCGCAGGACGACACGAGGGTTAAGATAATCTTCCAGTTACACACTTGGTAAACACGGTGCCAAAGCTTTGGGTTCAGCCTGCAAGTTCTGGATTTATTCTGAATATTGAGAGTCTAGAGAATATTTCTGCTCCTCCAAACCAACATCACAGTGTGGGACCCTACATGGAGCATATGTGGGAGGAGAGAATACATTCCTGCATGTTACTAGACACATAAAGCCAATGTATTACAGGCAGTAACGTTTCCCTCTAAAAATGATCAGACGTTTCCAGTGTTTCTGGGGTTTTTTTTGCATTTCTGCACAAGAATTGGTCCAGAATGAAACTCTAGAGTTCAAAAGCTTCAGTTTCCACGTCTTTTAGTCAGCAGAATTGTGCACACTCAGAGGTCAGCAGTGCTACAAATCATCTCATCATGTATTTTGCTTGTTTTACCCTTGAATCATATGCATTACTCTTCTTTTAACATACACATGGATCAACCCCATCTCAACAAACTGCATTCATATTTATCTTTTGAAAGGAACTTTATTTAATCTTGAAAAACTTCCAGTAAGACAGAGCCATGATGTCTGCATTGGGACATAGAGAGGAGGATGGAATCATAAAGTGACTTTCATGCATGAGGTCAGGGTTTGCATCATATCTGAACTTATTATCCGTTTCATTTTCCCTCAGTGTTACCTTCTGGTTTTAATCCACTCTTTAGGCACCAAAACTACGCGGTTAGTTTGAGGGGAAAATAATACTTTAGTGAACAATTAGAGTTAAATTTAGCTATCGAAAATCTTGTTTTGGCTTTGCAAAATGTCATAGTTTGGGTGAAAATATGAACATTACATGTTAATAGTTGTATTCTTTATCCAGGATAGCAACCATTCCCCACCCATCTACTGCATAATATATTGACATTTCTGTCAGAAAACGGCCGTTAAAATGACTCGGGCAGATCTGAAATTTGCTGGAATAATGCCTGAACTTTACAACAATGCTTTAAAGGTATTACCCAGTTTAAAGTTTGAAAATGTGGGAAAAAATTATGTTTTCACAGTGAAACTTCTGATGTCCACATTTGCAACATTTTTGGGAAATCTTTGAACATTTTTGGTGGAAAAAAGGAAATGTTAAAATTTTTTTTTTAAGAACATCTAAAAAAAATCAACCAAAATCCAGCAAATTCCGCTGCATTTTGGTTGAGTTTTATGTTGATGTTTGTAAAGAAAATATTAGAAGTTTTACTGATATATATGTAATCACTTTAGATATTTTTAGGATTTTTTTGGAAGATTTTTACTCATTTTTTTGAAAATATTTGCAAGAATTTTCTTGTCAAATTTGGGAGATTTTTTAAAAAAAATAAAACTTTTAAGGGAAACTTTTAAGGAATTACTGAAATGTTCTTCCTGAAGGTTTTGCAAATTTTCAGAAATTTGGGGAATTTTTTGCTGAATTTTGGGATTTTTTTTTTTTTTCAGACAGGGAAACGATATTTTTTTGGTGCCCATAAATGAAGATAACAGGAGGATTAACTGAAGATTACCTGTTTGTACAGAACGCTCTCAGCTGAAAAGTCATTTATGTAGATGGAATCAATCTAACGTGAAGCTGAAACCTTGATTTCTGCTTGGAGGCTGATTGATAACTGCATCAATAACTGAGGTATTCTAGTATTTGGTTGGGTTTTTGGAGCCCAGCGGTGCAGCCTGTTCCTTACAGTAGAAAGTAGCATCCTGCCTTGTGATGTCCTTTGACAGCAGATCTAAAAGGCACCATCCTCTCCTCCCTATATTCTGCCTGTCAAGCCACAGTTCTGCAGTGACAAAGGAAGGGCTCGCTGAGGAACTATATGGATCTATCTCAACTCCAGGAAGCTGGGAATTGACAGCTGTTTTGAATTTTAGATTTTTAAATATCTCAACCTTCAAAAACGGTACAAAGCCGAGCCCTCAAAGCAGTTTTGTTTGGTTGTCAGACTGTATAAATAAAGTGAAACATTTTTACCCTTCTTTACCTGTTTTTGTAGATTAGACATCAAATGGTGGCATTCTTTGACAGATCACTCTCATGAAAACCACTCCGGCTGTGGCTTCTGACTCACTCTTTATAGTATTTCTGTTTTAAGTTTCTGCCAGTTTTTTTTCTTTAGCTTTGGAGAGAGAAGTGCAATAATAAATGCTTACAATGCTGAGAGCTGGATTATATGTGCAAGTTTATAGATTCTGTCAATTTTATATTGCATATGAACCAAAGCCAGGAGATCGTCACTGCAACAGTAAGGGGTCTTTTTATACACATTTCAGACTGATTCCATTGAATTTACTCAGTGCAGTCAGAAGCTAATAGTTCAGCAACAAAATGATGCAGAAAAGCAGCATCCACAGAGTGACAGCGGTGTCGTCATCATTAGACAGACAACACGAAACAAAACAAAAAGACAAAAAATTAGACACAAAAGTTACAAAAAATGGTCAAATGCTAAAAACAAGACAAAAAAATGACACAAACAAAACAACAAAAAAGTAGACAAACACACAAAACAATGAATAAAGCAAAACACAAAATGACAAAAACAAGATAAACACAAGTGAAACAAAAAGGAAACATGACAAAAATGAGAAACAAAATGACAAAAACGACAAAAATCAGACAAAAAAGACAACAAACAACAAAACAAGACAAAATATGACAAAAATGAGATGCAGAACGACAACAAAGAACAATCTAGTATTTTACTTTCTGATTCAAACAACTTGTCATGGTCTAGAAATTATTTTAAATTTATAGTTTTACTAATTCACAATCTGCAGTTAATGTCTTCTCTGTAATTTTTACGTTTTGAGGGCCAGATTGGACCCTCTGGAGGACGGCTTTTGGCCCACGGGCCTCATGTTGGACACCCCTGCTCTTGACCTTAACGTGCACATACACATTTCAGACTGATTCCATTGAATTTAGTCACAATGCAGTCAGAAGCTAATAATTCAGCAACAAAACGATGCAGGCAAACAGCATCCACAGAGTGACATCGTCATCATTAGACAGACAGACCACGTTCTATTCACACACTAGTGGATAATATTTGCATTAATAATGTTTGTGCAGTGAAATGCCCATAAAACGGTCATTTATGTGCGTGGGAAAGCTGAATGTTTCCCACTAACAAGCTGCTGAATGTACAGCCGATAGTCTGAAGGGGAAGAAGGGATTTCTTGACAGCTTGTTGGTTTCCTCCTCAGTCCCTGAAGTTGTTGGAATGTGTTTATTCACGGCTTGTAATTCCCAGTGCAGCTCCAGTTCACCATACATTCATTCCAAAACAGAAAACAATCAGATGATGCATACTAATCCCCCCTTTAGACACAAAACACACACAGTACAAAAGTGTTAGTTAAAGCATTTCAGGGCAGGTTTTTCATGGATTTGTATTAAAATTCCTAACGGTGTAAGCAATAAATTGCTTTAGGCTTTTCATTTTTGCAGACATACGGAACACGTAATTCCTGCAATTTGCTAATTTGGTGACTGCAGGATTTGATCCTCGCAGCACGAGGTGCAGATCTCACGGATGTCTGTGCGGTTTTGTTGTTAAATCAAATTTTCCAGTCGCTGCTCCCCTTTTTATCTGTCCTTTTGGCTTCTACCTGCTCTGTTGCTGCTGTCAGGTGTTCCAGAGAGGGCAGATTTCTGATTAATCTGCTGTGTTGCTGAGGTGGAAGAAGGTGAAAACCCAAACATTTGACCCTGGAACTGTTTGTTCACGGATGCTGTACTCCCACATATGAATGTAGATCTTTGTACAAATATCTTTCTCTGTTTCTATATTTGGATGTTCTTGCTCATCTTTATGTATCATCCTCATAAATCCTCATGGTCTTTCAGATATATATTGTGTAGCCCTGGAGGTCCAACCTAACCTCAAACAATGTTTGAGCCTCCTGTTGTCCTCATTTACAGATACTAAAAAATATTGTTTCCTTGTGTAAAAAAAAAAAAAAAAATTCAAAAACTCAGCAAAAAAATCCCCCAAATTTCTGAAAATTTGCAAAACCTCCAGGGAGAAAATTACAATAATTCCTTAACAGTTTTATTTTAAAAAATTCTCCCAAATTTGGCAAGAAAATTCTTGTAAATATTTTCAAAAAATGAGTAAAAATCTTACAAAAAAAATTCTAAAAATATCTAAAGTGATTCCATATATATCAGTAGAACTTCTAATATTTTTTTAAAGAACATTCACATAAAAATCTACCAAAATCCAGTGAAATTCGCTGGATTTTGGTTGATTTTTAAAAAATTTTTTGTGTGAATGTTGTTAAACATTTTTAACATTTCTTTTTTTCCACCAAAAAATTTTCAGAGATTTCCCAAAAATGTTGAAAATGTGGACATCAGAAGTTTCACTGTGAAAATATACATATTTTTTTCCACATTTTCAAACTTTAAAACGGGTCAATTTTGACCTGCAGGACGACATGAGAGTTAAAGTTGCTATCAAGACTTCACAGAATGAGAATGAATCTAATTGGAAAGTAAAATGTTCTGACCTCAAACCTTTGAAGAAAAAAGACAAAAGTCTGTTCCAATCTGTGTTTTTTATACAACAGGAATAGTGCTTTTGAGGAATAGTTAATGGAAACCAGCTGGAGCTACATGAGGCCTATCTCTTCCTCCCCTGCCAGCCACTGGAATTTAATTGATTTTAATCTAAATGTTGTCTTTTGCTTGAATACATACTTGATATTTTTACACATTCAACATGTTGGTTTAACAGGTTAATTGATTTGCATATCAAAGAAGAATCCCCTGCTGGCAGCCCTGTAGGAACGCCTACTGTAAGTCACCCACATAGAAGCAGTCCATCTTTCTGTTAGGAATGAGGCTTTCAACAGCAATTCTGTAATTTATTACCTGAATATATAAAGTCCAAGATTCAGAGATTAGAACTGAAAGAACACAACAGCAAGACAACGTTATCTGTGGAGAGAAAATGAACTTTCGCTAAAACCTCAACTTCATTTAGGACTTATTTTAAGTGATACGTGTTTGATGAGAGCTGAGAAACGACTATTTTCTGTAGCCATGATGAGAATGAAGGGTGGATATCTGAAGGGAGCATTCACTCCACTGACAGTCCTGTGTCTCCCAAGGGCTTGTTTCCTGAAAGTAGTGCAGTCGATATGAACCTAATGAACACGAGGAACTGTTTGTAAAGAATAATCTGGAGCAGGGGTGTCCAACATGCGGCCTGTGGGCCAAAAGTGATCCACCAGAGGGTCCAATCCGGCCCTCAAAGTGGAAAAATTCAAGACAAGACATTAACTGCAGATTGTAAATTAGTAAAACTATAAATTTAAAATCATATCTAGACCATGAGAAGTTGTTTGGATCATAAAGTAAAATACTAGATTGTTCATTGTTCTTTTGTGTCTTTTGTTTTGTGTTTTTTTTGTCCTTTTTCATCTGACATTTGTCGTTTTGTGTTTACTTTTTGTCTTGCTTGTGTTTTTTTGTCTTATTGTACTTTTCATTTTTTTTTGTTTTGAATATCATTTTTGTTGTTTTGTGTTTTCTGTGTCACTTGTGTCAGTCTTTTTGTCATTTTGTTTCTCGCTTTTGACATTTTTTGTCTTTTTTTGTAGTTAACCTATTCTTTTGTCCCTTTGTAACTTTTTTGTCTCTTTTTTGTTTTGTTTCTTGTCGTTTGTCTCATTTTTTGTCATTTTGTTTCAGGTTTTTGTCGTTTTTGGGACTCATTCTTGTAATATTTTGTCTTTTGTTTTGTGGGGTTTTTTCTGTGACTTTTGTCATTTTGATCATAAACTAAAATCCTCTATGGTTCAGCTCCAGGTGACTAAATGTTGTGTTCCTTTGTAGACACTCTGTGATCTGGAAGTTGTAATGTGGAAATGATAAACTGAGGCTGAATGTTGCTGAAATTGTATATATTTTTTTTCTGAAGAAATTTCAGATGATTCATAATGCCAAAGATAATTCTTTAAATATGAACATTTTTGCACTAAAACAAAGGAAGGATTAGGAGTTGTGGTTATTTCTAGGTTATTATGCTGTGGTTTTACTGGTTCGGTCCACTGGAGATCAGACTGGACTGAATGTAGAAGCTGCACTAAGATGAGTTTAACTCCTGTGATCTGGGGGATAGTTTCAAGGAAAAGGAAGAACTTTTAAAAGAGCCAGAGAAGAAGCAACAATAAGCCAAAAGACAGTGAGGAGACAGAGTAACAATGAAATGAATAACAGAAGTGAAAAAGCAGATCTTGACCTTAACGTGCACATACTGTACCTACAGATCTACACACCTCTGTTCCATATAGCAATCTAATGCCTTCCTCATTTATGCACGGCGTAGCGTCATGAGCCCGAGGCTGGAGACAGGTGAAGCCTGTTGTCCAAATCCCACTCCTGTTTTCTGCTTGGCTGGACTGTAATTTCCTGGGCTTTGGAGAGCAGGACACGCTGCCCTGCACACAGGAAAACAGGCCTGATGTGCACTTAGTCCCTGTATGTGGGCAAGAGATAAAGGACACACACACACTCCCATATACACACCACCACCTACTCTCTCAGCAAACAAACCTCCAGCCGCTATAATAGCTCTTACCTTTAAGAAATAGAACCACAGTGCGTTGGAGCCGCAGGGTCACGCTTCACTGCTCGGCTGATAATGCCTGCGGTCTGTAATTTGTTATAGGATAATTGTCTGGTTAACTATGTCTGCAGCGTGGTCTTCCTATGTCACGTACAGTAATACACACTATGTCCATTTTGCATCCGTTGGTTGGTTCCTCAACAAAACCGCTTTTTTCAAACTTCAAACAGGCTGAATGAAAGGAACTTCCTTTGATGCCATTTTTCAGAGCGCTTAAGAGAGCAGTTTCTCAAAGTTTTTAACATTTTTTTCCCTGTTTTAAAGCCTTCCTCCGGGTCAGGATCATTCAGCTCTGAAGGTTGTGTCACTACCCCGCTGTCTACCCAGAATCCCCTCAAACCCCTGCAGACTTACTACTGTGCCCCGGCTCCCAGATAACCTGATTAAACAGTGAGTGCCCTGTTGCTGAGCCTCAGGCATTACCGCTGCTAATTCAGCCTGTCCGCCGCCTGCTGAGGCATATGGCACAACCCCTAATGCACTCTGCCTCCGTAGCAGCTCCACTCTCAGCTGTACAGGCTGGAGACACAACACTCCCGCTATGGTCTACTAAAATAGCTGACACTGACCATAAAAGACAGCAAATACCGGGTTATTAGAATCTGTCCTGACGGAGGGACCAAAGTAAATACAGAAGTCTTTGCTTCAAGAATCACAGGCGTTCTAAAAATACACACTGTAAAAACTCAAATCTTACTAAGTCTATTTGTCTCATTTTTAGTCAAAATGTCTCATTCCACGTGATTTAAGATAAATTCACTTAACAAGAGACATTTCAGCAGATGGAGGGACTTGTTTTAAGACAATGCATCTTAAATATCTTGTTAAGTCAAACAATCTTGAAATGATCTTGTTTTGAGTTGAATTTTACAAGAAAACTCAAAATAAGTTTAATACATCTCAAATTAGGAGGTAACATGAGAGCAAAAATCTGTTTTTGAGTGAAAATCTACGACACCTAAGCTTGACAATCCTTGTAAAATAGAGCTTAAAATCAGTTTTCCCAGCTAATTTACCAAAATAACGCAGTTCCACAGTGCATACTGAAGCTGCAACCTGAAAATGACATCAAATAGAAGTTGTCAGTCCATAGAGAATCTGTGTGAACCCAGATGTATATCCAGAATATTTAATGTTCTGATCTCACTGTAGAGCTGAGCCGTCCTAAAGGAGAGCAGCCTTTCAACACTTACAGATAAACTAGATGATAATGACAGAGTAAAGCAAAAAAAAAAAAATCATTTGGTGATCAGGTTTATTTCAAATGCTATAATAGATTAAAATGTGCACAGACTGATCCTATGCAGGCTCAGGTCATCTCTGCTACAAACACTAACTACTGAAGCCTTAATGAGTTTACATTTGTCATTACTATATTGATTTAAATTGGTCCTTTGATTTTTTAGTTATCCTCAAAGACTAAATGAATCCCAATTCTGTGTAAATATACCTTCTAACACTCAGCAGACACATGGAAAAGCATTAGTGACAGTAAAATGTCAGAAACAAAGTGAAATGACCACATTGTGTTTGTTTCTCTGTATTATCACTTCATGTCTTAGAATGACTTCCTTGGAGGTGAGCAGATGCTGGTTGTGTCCCAACATACAACAATCTTTTCATTTAAAGAGAAGAATAAATCACTTCCACAATAATTGCCGGCTGCTGTTTGGTTGATGACTATATGTTTCGGGTTCAGAGTTCACCATATTGAGCCTTTTGTACGGACTGATATAAAACATTATTAAAGAAGTGGCAGAGACGGCAGCAGACGGGTAAGCCGAGTTTTTCACGGCTCTCCAAACAGTGCCTTGAGTGCCAGACAAAAGAAGATTGAATTATACGTTACAGGAGGGGGATGTTTTGTACGACGATACACCCGGGAGGGCCTTTGTGACTCTTTCAGCGCCTTTCAGAAGCAGGATTATTTTTTATCTTGCCAGACGGCCAGCTCAATGAAAGATCTTTTCTGTCATTTTCTATCTCCTCTATACTTTTAACTCCCCCACTCTTATTCACCTTCCATCTTCCGTTCAATCTCTCTCCCTCCAAAGACCATCTATTTATAGCTCCTTTGACGTTCCGAGGGCTTCTTTTCTTTTGAGGTAATGAGGAACATTTCAGATCAGTGACTCTGGGATTACAGACAGTGAAGAGCACATTAACATTTTTTTTTAATAATTTACAATTTTCTGGGACATTCATGCTGATAAAGACTTGTAATAATGGGTTTTTAAATCATTAACACTGCCTTTATAACTACAAATTAGATCAGCACACCACAAACATTTCCATTCAGAGTTTCAGGGCTGGCTGCTTAGACATGGATGGAATGGAAAAAATATGCAGATTGTTGATTTTCAAGCAAAAATCTCCATAAATGTAAAGTTTTGAGTGTTGCATAGACCTTATTTATGTCTTGGCAATCAGCTGGACCACTTATTACGATCACAGTGGAACATTAAGAAAGAAATTAAAACCTGAAACTAATCCAGACACCTGAAAGACAGGCAGCTGGATCTGGACACAGAATTCAAGGTGAGCTAGTTGTGGACTTTCTATTTATCATTTCAATACCAGTGCACATATTGCAACATGTTCAAGGTGTTGTTTATTAAAGAGGTGTCAAATTAGTTGAGGTTCCACACACAGTGTCCACAAAGGAACACAACATTTAGCCACAGCTATCTGGAACTGAACCATAGAGGATTTTACTTTATGATCAAAACGACAAAAGTCAGACAAAATACAACAAAAACAAAACAAAATATTACAAAAATGAGACACAAAATGACAAAAACGAGACACTAAACAACAAAAAATGAGACAGACACAAAACAAGAGACAAAAAAATTTGAACCAAAAAATTACAGCGCGAGAAAAAATGGACAAACAACACAAGCGAGACAAAAAAAGACACAAAATGACAAAATCAAGACAAAAAATGACAAGAAACAACATGACAAAATGAGACACAAAAAGACAAAAGAACCATGGGCAATATACTATTTTATGATGAAAACAACTTGTCATGGTCTAGAAATTATTTTAAATTTATAGTTTTACTAATTTACAATCTGCAGTTAATGTCTTCTCTGGAATTTTTACACTTTGAGGGCCGGATTGGACCCTCTGGAGGACCGCTTTTGGCCCGCGGGCCTCATGTTGGACACTTCTGGTTTATGACTTGTGATAGCTGACTGTGAGTGTGTGCACACCCAGTGCACGTAGTTTGTGTTTCATAAGAGTTTATGTTCAAATGCATTCATTTGAGATAATTTTTTTGGAATCAGTTGATGTCATCCGTCTCCATCCATTTTCTTTCAGATAAATGGAAGAACATTGATGGAGAGATGAGGTATGTCAGGGGTATTGGTGCTGACATCTCTACAGCTGAAAGTTTAAAATCTGTGGACCAAAGAGTTGGACCGGATAGAGAAACATTTCCATCCCCAGAGTCACACTGCTAGCACGGCTGAACAATCTCTGGAAAGCTCTGACCTTGCTTTAGGGTTATGGAGGTTTTTTTAATTGTTATTTTTTGGTTCAACTGTTTTGGTTGAAGTTGTGGTTACGCTTCTCAGAAAAAATATCCTGTGCCACAGAAAAACCCTCATCCATTTCCACTTGGTCTTTCAGGATCTCTGAGGTTTACGGTGGGAGAATGAAGCACACTTGGCAGCTGTGTTTCCGTCTTGACAGCCTGCTTCCACGGCTTAATTTCATTGGTTTAGAATTCGTCCAGTTGTTTTGAAGCTAGATGCAGCAGATGTGTACAGGACCGGTGGATTAACGGCCTCATCTCCCAGCGGGGGTTTCTGAGACAAGCTGATGCCTCAAGGTCTAAGCTTTGAGAGGAAAAAAGGGGAAAAATCTTCAGAAAAAGTGGGTAAAAACAGAGAACATCCCTCTGTTGTTACCACACCTTGCTGTCTTAAGAAGCTGTGTAGAAATTGGAACAGAGACTGAAAGGCTTTTCTTCTGGAGAACACAGACTGAGTGGAATATTACTGTTAATCCTGGCGCCTGATAGAGATTTTTGTTTACTTTTTCACCAAAAATGTGTCCAGTAAGACTTTCCTTTAAACCAGTGATTAGTCAAGTTTTCCATTTATTTATTTGAAAAAAATTAGCTTATCACCCAGTAGTTGGTGAAAGTTTGTAAACATTTTGTCAAAGTCTTGAAATATTGTTTTTTATTTAAACATCCTATTAACAAATGTTTGATTTTCTGCATTTGTCATTAAGAAAATCAACACAGTGAAATGTAACATAATTGTGCAAATTCAGTGCACGTTTCTGTATATACTATATTCCATCATGTGTGTTTAAGTTTGGACAGTCAGTGGTGCTACCAACTTCCCTTTATTATACTGCCAAGATTTCCTGGTGAGATCCTCCTCTGTGATGCCTCTGCCCCTTCGGTTGGTTCCCCTGTTTGATATTCCCAAATGGATTAGACCAAATCAGAGCTGCACAGTGAAGCATTTCAGCCAGTTTTAGGATGATGAGATTACGCCTCCCTGACTGCATCCAGGGGAGAGCATTGAGGAGAGTCTGAGGGAGGGAAAGCTCTCCCACCTGGGGCCCGTCTGAACGGTGTCGGGGCAGGACCAGGGTTCTGCTGGGTGGAGCGCAGCCGGCTGATAAAGGCTGAGCCACGGTGCTGGGTGCTATTCACCTTGAAACTGCTGCAGAGCGCTTTCACTGGGATCTTAAGAAAGCGGCAGGTAGGCAGAGCTCCTTTGAGTTCACTCAGCCAGCAGAGGGAGGGCTACTTGAATGGCTCTGGAGGAGATGAATTCTGAGTGAATGTGAAATGAGGCGATGGAAGGCAACAGAGACGATTCCATATGCATGACTCGGCCCCTTTTCACCACTTTACTTTTCACTCTTCCTATTCTTGTCTGTGTTTAAGGCTGTGATAGAACTGCCCCAGCTCAGCTCCCTTTTCTTATGCCTCCGCCACAATAAGCCGAGAGCTCAATTGACTGGAGGCTGCAGGTCACAACTTTGCCTATATCTCTCTGCTGTTATCAGCCGAGCTTCTCATCTGAGCACAGAGGAGGGATTGTTCAGGACTTAGAGGAGCAGAGAAGAGGAACACAATGTTTGGTTTCATTTTAAACTGAAACAAGCCACAGACTTTTAACATAAAAATAAAGGAAAGTTACAGATGTATATTCCATTTGCTTGTGTGTTATATATGTCTATATATGTACAGGGTTAGGGTTAGGTACATGGACTTGTAAAGATCATGTATATCACAGTAGTCTTGAGTTTCCAATGACTCCCACAACTCCTAATTTTCTATGATGGAATCATTGAAGCAGACACATCTCAGACACATAAACAATCGTGCATTTTTGTTCTTTCATAGAATTATTATAGGTCTTCTAGGAACATGATGAAAAAATTTACATATTGCAATTTTAATATCTGATAGATGTCCTTTGGCCATTTTCACCTCAACTCAGAGCTTTTAGTTGTCCTCCATAAGAGTCTGGTCAGATTGTGATTGCATGCTTGACCACTCCTCTTTACAGAATCAGTGCAGCTCAACAAAACTTCTGGCTTTCAGGTCAGTAGCAGGTTCTAGATGGAGTTTAAGTAAAGATTATGGGAGGCCGGTCTAAAACCTTTATTCTAGCCTGAATTAGCCTCTTCTTTACCACTTCTATAGTGTGTTTGGGGTTATTGTCTTGTTTAAACATCCAACTACATCTAAGACCCTGCCTCCTCCTTCCACTGGCAGCAGCTATAGCCACAGAGCATGATACTGCCACCACCATGCTTGACAGTAGATTTGGTGTTGCTGGGGTTAATGGACTTCTCACTTCCAAACATGTTTCTGGCCATAACTCAATTTTTACTTCATCTGACCACAAGACTTTCCTCCAGAAGGCCTTTTCTTTGTGTGATCAGCATCAGACTTCAGTCCTGTCAAACATGCTTTATTATATGTTCCAGCAGCTTCTAATTCACTGTACACCTGCTTTTTAGTGATTCTTGGTTGATTCGCAAATAATTCTTAGTATTTTGGATCTATAGCTGCTTTGAAATGGCTCCAAGTGATTTCTTCTGAATTGTTTTAGTGAATGATTTGCTTTTTCAGATCTGATCTCCTTAGACTTCCCCAGTTTAGCGTTTGTGGCAGAGTCTATTGAGCATATCGAATGGGTCCTGTATAGGAAATAAGTAATGTTTGTACGTTTCACTGATTCCTGTTGTCTTGAATAATGGCAGTTATGAATCATTTCCGTGCAGCAGAGGACTGAGCCGCAGTCGTCTTACACCACTGTTGTGTTACTATTTCTAAAAAGAGCATGATGTGTTCAAGGTCTGGCGCTGCAGTTAAATAGTTCCTGTCAGTTAGAGACCCTTCCATGGGACGAGGAAATAAGATATTCATAATGTGGAATCCATTTGCAGTAAATGAACCATGGTGTATATATGATAAATAAATGCATGAGCAACACTTGAATAATGAACAAACGCAGCCTTTATTTGGAAAGATAGTTTGCTTTACAACAAATTGAGACTCCTCCACCGTGGAGAAACGCAAATTTCTCTGAGTGATAATGATCTCGGCTTTGAGAGAAAATAGTCATGCTCGAGCCTCAGTGACACAGTCTGAGGGCAAACATGGAAAAGCTGCAGGAGAGAGATCACCATGACCTACTGTATAACGTTAGAAGATGAGGTGTAGTCACATATCCACACTCTGACGGTGGGACACAGAAATAATGGTCACAGAGTTACCAATCCAGCACAATTAGGCCCATTTTCTCCAGTTCCCTTGCCTTTAATAAGTCATCTACCCTGCAAATGAATTCAGTCTTTGCTCCTTGCACAAATAAGATGCTTGTTTTAAACTTGAACGTATTTGACTATGATTGGTGACAGTAGCAAAACAAGAAAACCCCTCAGAGAGCGCAGTCCTCCTCCAATTGCTGCTCATTTCCCAATGTGGCATTGTCAGAAATGCAGCATATTTTTGTAGAAATGCGGCATTTTTTATTAGTGCTAAGCAGCATGAAATTTATATGCCTTTACTCATCGTGTTTTGAGCCATGCTTTTATTCTGAAAGATGTTTGCACCGATATGCGGAAGTGAAGTATTCTGTGAGTGCCGGAAAATTGTTACTTGTCGGTCTATGTCGGTTTGGCAGTCTCTGTTGATAAAGTTCTTAATGAAGATGCAGTGGTTCTACCTGTTCCATGAAGAAGCCTGGAATTAATTTCTTAACAATTAGTTATTGATGATCAGAAATCACCGCACCATAGAATGTGTCGGGCGGCAAAAATTGATGGGACTCAGAAACACCCCCACAATTTTATCAGTTGTTCCTTGGATCATTTCTGATGGATAAGTCCTGATAAGTCCTCAGCGGTGGATTTGTTCACGTGTTGTCATGGTTACAGTGACGCTGTGACTGGCAATGATACATAAATCTTTAACAAATCCATGGATCCAGATTATAACGACAAAAACAAGAAACAAAACTACAAAAATGACACACAAGATGACAAAAACGAGACACAAAACGATAAAATGACAAAACAAGACACAAAACAACAAATACAAGACACAAAATGACAAAAATGACACAAAATGACAAAAATGAGACACAAAACAACAAAAACGAGACACAAGATGACAAATACGGGACACAAAATGATAAAACAAGACACAAACAAAAACGAGACAAAATGACCAAAATGCGATACAAAACAACAAAATTGAGACATAAGATGACAAAAATGGGACACAAAATGACAAAAATGAAACACAAAATGACAAAAATGAGACAAAATGACAAAAATCAGACACAAAATAAGAAAAATGTGACATAAAACAACAAAAATGAAACATAAGATGACAAAAATGAGACAAAATGATTTCTTTTGTAGGTTCTTGAAGACATTCCACCTTTCATCCAAGATGAGAGGTGGAACATCTTTAAGAACCTTCTCTTGTAGGTTCTTGTAGACGTTCCTGTGGTCCTTGTGTCATTTCTGACCTTCCCTGAAAATTTCATTTAAATCCGTTAGTCCGTTTTTGAGTAATGTTGCTAACAGATTCACAGACAAACCAACGACGATCGTCACATAACTCCGCCGTGTTCCTTGGTGGAGTAATTACCTCCTTATTTTGGTAACGGGAAGTGACGAGCCCCGTGAGAAATACAAGGCCTGATTTAAAGTCCCTCACTTAGCTGCACCAACACTGCAGCATTCAGGAAAGAGTCATTTTCTTTACATGTTGATGCAGAAAGAGACAGTAATGTTCAATTAATTAAATTTAAAGCATGCAGTGCATCCAAGCATGTCAGAGGTGTATATTTTTCATGTCTTCTGTTATTCAGTTTGGACGTTTTCCTTTGTTTCTCTCTCACTGTTGGATTCCCTGGAGGCAGGAGGAGCTGATAACAGTGTGTAGCATAACTTACACATTCTACATGCTGGAGGCTGACTGGGTCTCAGAGGATTTTATTCTCACATGTTAAGAAACCGTATGTTATATTTAAAATGAAAAACATAACTCGCCTTTCCCCTGCTAACTCATGAACAAAGATAATTCCATGTACATTTTTGTTCTGAAATCTTTAATAATACAAAGATCTCAAAGAGGAGAGAAAATATGTAGAGGCGGTGATTGGAGCAAGAATCCAACCAATGAGGATTTTTTTTTTTTTTTATACACAAGTTCAAAACATACTGCTGGAGATGACTGCACAGAAGGAGATGAGATGAGTGAAAAGGTGTCCTGCATTTATTAAAATTTTCATTTAACAGAAAAAGTCACTATTTAATATTTAATTTTCTAAATGGTGCAGGAAAATAAATAACAAATAATGCGTCTAAACTTCAAGTTTCTGGAATTTTTCTTTTTACTAAGTGTGGTCTCATTTTCAACACAAGCACGTCTAGAATTTAAAAATGTCAGTTAGCACATTTATAATGCCACAAATCAAAAGGTGATACCTACTCTGGAAAACATGGTATCTCTATGTCACGTATTATTTTACTCCTCGTACTATAGCTACTATGTATAAAAACATCCTGCAGTTCCCCAAAAGTTCCAGATTTTTTGTCATATGTCTGTTGGCTGCAGCTGAGTTGCTCATGGCTTCTTGGTTTTGCTGAACAACACAGAATTTTTCCTTTTTTACAGAATGCAGGTAAAGCAAACTATTTTTTTAATGATTTTTAAAATGAGACAAGAAGAGTGAAGAGATTTGGATGAAATATCAGACTTTTGAACATTGATATGGTTAAGTTTGACTGAAACATATGTCACGGTTGACTTAATGAAGTTAAATTTGACAAGTTGTTCTATTTTTGCAGTTATTGGATCTGATAAATGGTGTTATCTTAGTGATTTTATAATGAAAACATGGTTTTAAAACCTGGATCTGGTGTGTTTTGGGGTTTACGTCATAGCCTTTCATCACCATTTACATACACTTAAGGTACAATTTCAGTTTTACTTTTTTGTTTTTTGGCTCAGTCAGTGCATTCAGCTACTGTAAATAAAATCATGTTCACCTTTTGAAAACAAAGAGCTGCAACATAAACACCCTGTACTATGCAGAAGTTTCATTGTATTCAGCTTTTGCAGTTACTCTAAGAATATAGCTTTATTTGGTTCAAACAGAAGTCCGATAGATATCCAGGCGAGTCAAGACCATTTTGTTTATGTAGCCCGATACCACAAATTGCAAATGTGCCACGAGAGGCTTTCCAGTCTGCACAGCTTCCAGCAGCATCTGTGTTGCAGTATTTAGAGGCATTCACCATACCAAAGCAACGATTTCTCTAAAATAAGGTTGACATCTGCAGTGTTTCAGGTCGTAGCATAAACACGTAGGATAGAGAAACATTTAGGATATCATTCAAAAAATGGAATAAGAATTTAAAGATGGTAAAAAATACTAATGGAACCAGCTTCTGGCTTTTGGAATAGCATGAAACCCAATGAAAAGATGAAACCGCTCCACATCAGGTTAGTTCTTCTCCTGTTAGAATGGTCTGTATGAAGTGGTAGTAACAGTGGAGCAGAGATAAGATGTTTGCATGTTCCAGATAGTTTCTGCATGGATCTAACCATGTCGTGTAACTGAGCAGTTAATGCCTGGCTGTGTTTGAAAGGTCGCGTGCCTTTGCTATGTGGTGACATGTATGATTATAAACTCCCTCCTCTGCCAGACAGGGTTTTCTGTGTTGTGTGATCTTCTGTTCAAATACGCTGAAGCTTGACGGCACACAGCTGATTTTCTCATTACAGCTCAGACATGCTGAGAAGAAAAGCTACACCGAGTGCATGTGTAATGTGCATGTGTGTATGTTTCTGCTTCACTGCATGAAGTCATGCATGCATATGCTGGTTGGCACAAGATGCAGATCCCTAAATACTCGTCTCAGGCGTCCAGTGAGCCTCTGGCTGTGAAAGGCGTTCAGCAGTGAGGATGAAAACACCCGTCGAGTTCAGAACTTCATTAGCTCAGAGAGTCAGCAGTTCTGCAGGATGGAGGAAGATGGGGAAGTGGTCCCTCTTTTGGGAAAAAAAAAGTTTCCCATAGTACATTCTCCTGGCAGAGCTGGAGGAGGAGGAGGAGGATGAGATTATATACAAAGCCAGTAGGCTCCTTACACCCAAAACACTTAGTTCAGCTGCATGTGTGCCATTAAAACATGTGCTGCAGGCGCTGTGGTGATGGAGCGATAGGAGGACAGAGGAGGAGGAGATGGAGGGAGAGTATTGGGATGACCTGTGTGATAGAGAGTTTGCCATGCATTGCTGATAGGAAGAAGAAAGACTGGTAATGTGATGCTGGAGATAGAGGAGGAACTCAATCCCCATGTCCCAGCATCAGCGCTAATAAAGGAAGTGAAGTGATCTCTTTAGCTGCAGGTTAAGATTGAAATGAAATCATTACGTATGGTATCTTTATTGGATAAAAACCGCTGATTTCATGGGTGCAGTTCCATCTGCTGATAAGATTTACCAAAGCTACGTGCTCAGATTACGATAAAGTAATCTGAAGTGATCAGTGTCCAGTTATACAGACTCTGAAGTGCAGTCAGGATGTGTGCCGGAGGACATGTTGGTTTTCACCATCTGTAGACCGTCTATTAACCCACTAACAGTTAGCTCCTAAAAGTCAACCGCACGCACTTTCCAAGACGTTAATTAGTATAACTGCAGTAAACAGAAGAGAACATTGCTGAGAAAACTTTTAATTTAAGGAAGATAAATCCACCAGTTGTCTCAACTATGGTTTGATTTTTTACGGTGATCTTTCTAAGCCATCCCAGTTAATTTGAGAATGGTGCTTTCATACGGCTACATGTAGTATGGAAATGACACACTGTGTTCTTGTGAGCTGAGTAATGAGCTACTGTAGATTAATTTGGAATTCTACCCATATTTATGAACAAGTACTGTATCTGATCAGGTTTGTTCCATATTTGTTATAGATTGGTCCAGCATTTCTGATGGATAGTTGTGGAATTTGTGCAATCATTCATGGCGCTAAAAGACTTTAGTGAGCCTTTAACTTTTCCTGAAGTCATCAAGTCAGAATTTCCATTTGTCCACTACTCTTGATAAAATCCCAGCAAAGCTAATAATGTTTTAATAAACCTCACATGTATTTGTGTTCAGGGCTAATTAGGGTTGAGCAAAATGTTTAAAACTTTCCACGTCACCGTCAGTCCAAACGAGTGATGTTTTGCCAGTACGTCTGCAGGGATATCTGAATCAGATGGTGTCAAATCAATCTCTTTCTCTCTTTCTTATTAACACATTGACATGGACCTGCGTCAATACTATGAACTGTGAACAGTCCTTTTTGTGGAATAGTCTGAATCAAACATGCAGGAGAAACAGTTGTTGTTGGGTTTTCCCCACACATCAGAATCAGTCCTGACTCCACTAACAAGTAGCGTTGTGGACACCTCTGCACAAATTTGTTGAAAAATGATGCATTCAATTTAACCCTACTGGTCCTTAATGCAACACTGTCGATCTCGGGCACAGCGTTCCCATTAAAATATTATAAGCCTGGAAGAAGCTGCACTCTCTGTCCAGATCTGCAGCTGCTATCTGAGCCTAATAAGCCTTTACTGTCTGGAACAGCTCTGCAGTGATGAGGAGAGGTGGGGAGACACAGTTGTAATGCTAAAGCAGGGCTGAACTTCCTCTTCTTCCAGTGAACAGTACACAGACTTTAACTGATTGTTTTACTAAAAGTTAGGCTTTTCTACACACTTGCTCCTGAACTTACTTCTCACACATTCACAACTTTAATCTCCATGTTCCAGCCACAAAATAGATAAACAATATATAAAAAAGAAACAAAACTACTAAATCCAAAACCTGGAATAATGTCTGAAAACTAGTAGGATGAAGTTCGATTTATTAACTCCTACCTGCTACGTGTCTGTACGTCTCATTTCTTAAACCTCTTTAGAAACTCCAGAACACATTTATTTTTACGCATTATTTTATTTTTCAATCAATATTTTTTGTGTGTTCTTTTAAAAATTGTCTTATAGTTGTACTTAGTTTAAAATCACAACCCAAACTGTTCCGTAAGTTTACCCCACAAATTGATCAACATTCTCTTCATAGTGGTACAAAAGCAAATGGCTTTTTAAACTGAAAATTTCCTCTTACTTCATAATAATTTGCAATTCTAGTTCTGAACAGTTGTTGTATGTTATCAGGGAGTAACTTGTTTAACCCTCGTGTCGTCCTGCGGGTCAAAATTGATCCAATTTAAAGTTTGAAAATGTGTAGAAAAAAAATATTTTCACAGTGAAACTTCTGATGTCCACATTTTCAACATTTTTGGGAAATCTTTGAACATTTTTTGGTGCAGAAAAAGAAATGTTAAAAATGTTTCTTAAGAATATTCACATAAAAATCAACCAAAAGTGAAGACAACAGGAGGGTTAACAGCTTTAAATTGAGTTTTAAAAATCAAATTAACAGAATGAAATATGTTACACACACACAAAAAACCACCAGCTAGTATTTATCCAATCAAACAACAGTAGGGCTGATGAACTAATGCTAACATGCTAAAGCTAGAAGCTATACATGTTAAACACTAGACCTGCTAAACATCAGCATATTAGGACTATTCCTATTTACAGCCCCTCATTGGCTGTAGATTCTTAGGCTGTTAATCAGTTGGTTCTGCACATTTTCTCCAGCGATGTTAAAATTCTCAAGACATATTAATAAACATCACCTAAACTCATATGGTTTATTATACCTTAAATAAAACAACTGACCTGGAAACAGCCGTCATTCACTCAGCAGACAGATGCCAGTGGGACACAGTTTACTAAAATTGTTGGAACTGGGAGTTTTGAGTTGCACCAGTAAAATTAATAGTCCATTCCAGAGGTTTCATATAACACTTTATATATAACACTTTATTTATATTTTAGTATCAGGGTATTAATGGCTGTTACAGGATAAATACATGCAGTGTTTATTCATGGTCCATGGTAAAACCCAACATCACTGCTGCTGCTGCTGCAAACAGCTGGATGATGAAACCAAACGGAGCATTAATAGCTGCTTGTTTGCTGAATGGGTTTTGTGCATATTTTAACTGTGCTCCACTAAGCTGCCGTGGTCCCTCAGGTGAACCGGGGGAACGACTGGAAATACTGCCGAGTAGAGAAAACTGAGCGCATTAATATGTGATGTAGAACAACTGAGGATCCGTCAGCAGCCGAGGTCATGGAGGTAGAAAAAAGAAGAGGAGAGAATGAATCTGTTCTATGAATATTCCTAAGTGCCTACAAAGGAGTCTAGAAGGTCACTAATAGGACACAGTCTGGTTAAATATAACAATCTCCTCCTGTCTGCTGGAGACCAAACCATTTCCATGTCCTCTGGGACTGCCCACTTATTAGACAGAACTGGAATGATGCTCATGGAGCTCTGCAAGACATCTTTACATGTGGAATTCCTGTTGGAATAAAAACTGTTTATTTTGGATGTTTTCCACAGGAATGAAGAAAAAAGGATAAATATCTAGTGAGTGTTTTGTTGGTTGCAAGTAAGAAATCTATAACTAAGAAATGGTTGTCACAGGATATACATAACACTGGATATTTATAAAATGGGAGCGATGACAGCGTTTATAAATCAGAAACATGACTGGTTTGTAGCATGTTGGGAAAAATGGGTATATAAAAACTAAAAAGCCCAATTTAATTTTTAGTGAAAATCTAAAGACAATGTAAGGGTCACTCCATAATGTTCCTAAAGATGTTCACGTTTCTGTTTCTCTTATTTATTGATTTTATTTTGGTGGGAAATAGTTTTCTGAAAAAAAGAGCAATGATCATAATGTACACGTGAATTGTACCCATCACTAAAAATTGTTAAATGGGATAAATAAAGAATTTAAAAATAAGAAGAAGAAATAAAGTTCTTCTGTTAAATGTAAGCACAGTTTCAGGTACAGCTACAGTTGGGGTTGAGTGTTTCCATATCTGGTGTTAAAAGCCCCCAAACTGGTCTTTGAGTATTTAATTAAGAGATATTTGCCAGCAACGCCTGTGTGTATCTGTCTTTTTTTCAAATCTATCCACTGAACATCATTGTCATTTACAGCAGATAGATTTTATCCGTCTTAATGTTTTTCATTGGAAGACCGATGCTTTAGCAGCAGGATCCAGCTGCACATCATCTGGACCAGCCCGCCACTTTATGATGATTACCATAAATGAAAGGCGCCGTCCCCACTGTGGAAAATAAACTCCTCTTTTTCTGTTTTCATCCCCACAGCTGGAAGTATCAACCACAGACTTCTCTGGAAACCTCATCGAGGGACCGGCCATACTCATGATCACTGTCATGGACCAAAATGACAACCGGCCCATCTTCAAGGAAACGCGTTACACAGGAGAGGTGCTGGAGGGATCTCCTACAGGTAGGAGACTGTTAGACTGAAGGACTCTTGCTGTATTCAGCTGGACAGGATATCACAGATGCTTTACTGGAGCTGTCGTCTGAGCTGAGCAGAGGGTTTGTTGGTGACATTTACATTTGTTAAAGTCTATATCACAGTGCACATACCATAATAATAAAATCCCCCTTCAGATCAACATCTTCAATGAAAACATGCGGTTCCACATTGTCACATCGCCACTCAAAATATCAGATATATTTCATATTTAAGCAAACCTTTATTACAGAGATGATGCAGTTAATTAGGTTTTCTTTATCAAGTGTTGGATTGCATGTTAATGTTATAACAATAGTGATTAAGTCTGTTTTAGTTAAAGCCACTTTGTGAAATTTGAAAATATAACCATTTTTTAGCATCAAAAAACACATTGCGTCACTGTAAGGATAAGGATAAACTTTATTGATCCCACAGTGAGGGAAAGTTCACCATTAGGACTAAAAGTAACACTTTTTATGTTTTGTTTTTACACCAGAACTGTTTCACAGTGACTTATCAAAAAGAAAAAAAAACTTATTGTCAACTTTTAACTTTTTTTTTTTTGTTTGTCTTTAACATTAAAGGAAGAAGTATAATTTTAGTTTTAGCATATTCGACAGATACACCTTGGCCCCACAGATCCACGTTTAACGAAGCCAGTCGCCAATATAATTGTGTTTTCCTGTAATTTCAGAACTAAGGTTTCCTCAGTGCGCTTTGAAATCCTTTTTCCTGTAGTGTGACCCTGGAGTTGGGCTTCATTCACCGTCAGACTGATTTTAAGTGATAGATGCTGTTTCTAAATCTATGCATGTTGATGCTGTGGCTACAAATCCAGAACGTCCAACAGCAAATTACACATTGAGCTGAGCATCCATGGAAACGCAGCAGAAATAATCAACTAAACCTAATGGAACATCTTGTCAATGCATTTAGTGAGAGAATCGCTTTAATCAGTCAAATAATCTCAACATGAAAGGTCAGCAAATTCATGCTGGAGTTAAATATCTGTCAAAATGAGACAGTCTACAACAAAACCAAACATCTTTTTGTCATTCCCTCTATTCCACATGCAAGAGCTGAACATTTGAGGAAATCAGAACTGAAATTATCGCCCATGTTTGCCTCTTTAGATTTTTTTCTTCATATATAATAATATATAATGACAGACGTTACTTTGTGCCACAAGTAGCTGCAGACCTTTGCCACCTTCCCTTCCCAACACCTCACAGCCAGATGTTTCAGAATGAAAGACTTTGATGAGACTTTTCACCTCTGGCTCCGACTGTAGATGCTGACATTCACGAAGATGTGTTTGTCACTTTGTCACAACAGCTTCCTTTTCCGTTCTCTGAGCTGTTGTCACTGCAGCAGCACTTCTTGTTTTAATGTGACAGTCGATCCCTTACTGGGCTGGAATAGAAATAAATGCTGGTTCAATGTACAGCATTTCTATTTCAGGAAAGCTCTACTTTGCTAACCTAATTCCCCCTTATACAAGCTGAACCTGTCTGTGTGTCTACTATGCAGTTTTTAAGCCTCTGAACTCCTTCAGCTCTCTGGGTAAATCTATGGAAACAGTCCAAATACAGGAACCTAAAACTGTCTTTAGTGCAGTTTGACACAGTTATAATGCCACAAATCGGACCCGCCCCCCACCCCCCCACAAAAAAAAAAAAAAAACAGAAATTGAATTCCTTTGTTACTTATTTGATCAGATTTTTCAAAATATATAGAATCAACACATAGAATTTTTACATTTTTGTTCTTCAAATTCCCACAGATACTACCAGTCTGGAAATAAACATGCCTGTACTTACTATAGATGATTTACTACTTACATTTTTAAGAGGCTTTCTTTTCTCCTATCTGCTCTGTGGAAACACAGCCTGCAGTTTATCCAAATTCAGTCAGGAAGTACCTGAATTTTTGTCACATACCTGTTCATCACAGCTGAACCCCTGATAGCTTCATGGTTGCCCCAAGGAGTGCACTTTGTCCAGAAACTACTTTGAGGAAATGTTTTATTTTCGGTGAAATTTGTCTAAGATTTGTTTGAGTTTCCCGACTGAACGGCACGCCACAGATGAGCAGTTCAAGGACTGTCGGAAAGGCCAATGATTCCTGGCTGTGATTAATGGTGTCTTTGTAAAGCCTTACAAATCTGCTGTCAGGTTTTGGAATTTAGAGTGTTAAAAAATGCAGATGAAAATTAAGATTTATGTAGGTATGTTTTTTTCTTTAGTTTTTTTATTTCACGTCCAGCTGTGGTGTGAATGACTGTCATCCTCCATACAATGGTTCTATATGACGGGTGAGAACTGTGGAGGCGTCACATCCTGGACAAACTGCTGTTGTTGCCAGGTTTTGTTTTGCTCTTGAATGCTTTTTTTTTATACAAGATTCTCTATGTTTCAATTTATATCACAGGAAAATGTTGTTGTTGTTGTTTTTAAAGTTCATTTTGAGGCAGACACACTGTGCTGCTTTCAGGTGATGTGTTTTACCGTTTGCTTTGCCAGTCATTCAGCGCTTCCAGCTGTCACAGTTGCACCACATTTTGATGATGAAATTAGCAAAAATCAGTTGCTTCACCTTGTCAGCTCCTGCTGCTCACCTAGAATTGCTTTCCACTGATTGACTAAAAAAAAAGGAGCCCCTTAACTATTTGTCCTGAGGGTAAACATGGAGCAGACATGTTGTTTGGGGAAATAATCTAGACTGTAGTCATATGATTAGAAGTAGAAAACACAATAAAAGGATGACATGAAAACAAAAAAACTATACACTGCAGCTTCCATGATGCTTCTGACTGTTTTCACATCATTAACACCAAAAGCCAACAGACAAAAAACCTTAATCACCAACAGGTAAGAGGGCTCAGTCAACGCACGCACACGCACACACACGCACACGCACACACGAACTTTCCCATCAAGACGTTTTGAGCGGCTGACGACTTCATGAACTTGTGTTATGAATTGCTAATCCAGACGCTGCTTATGCGACGGTATACATGCGGTAAGCAGCAGCATGTCATTACCAGCTGTACACAACGGGATAATAGGCTGACAAACTTGCACAGTGGAATCTTGTTAGAATAATGCAGTGAAACTAAAAGTGCATTTTGATGTTTTGATCTCGCCGTAACTGGGCTGAAATGATGGGATTCAGTTGTCAGAAAGCTGGCTGTAAGGCAGCCAAAACAAGAAAGATACCAAATAATTGCTTGTTTATTCTGTGCTTCCATATATGATTTCCATAATGTGGATTCCTGACCTATTGTTGTGTATTATTTTTGTATCACTCAGTCATATATGCGAGCTCGGTGTGTGATGTGTGTGAAGGCTGCAGTCGGTGTGTGTTTCTGTGTGTTCTACCTATGAGAAAGTAACGCCACATGGGACCGAAGCAGAAATATGACAGAACCCAGCAGGAAAACCTCTCCTCGGTTTGGCCCCAGTGGGTACCAGACCTCACAAAACACCTGAATCATCGCATCGTAGCAGCTTTTAGCCCCGACTCTGTTTAGTAGACAAGTTAACTCTGACTTCTGCCGGCTCAGCACCTCTAAATGTTTAAGAACCTGACTTTACATTATGGGTTAGATCTGATATGATCCAGAGACCTTCCTGCTACTGGGCCTGATGGGACTGAGTTTGGTTTTCTCTGAAATTATCTCATATTGAATCCTTTTTGAAAATACTAGATATCCAGAAGACACTCAGTAAATGCTTTTAGAACTGGTTTTATTTCCTGTATGGAGTGGTCTGTCAGCTCCTTTGTACTTTGGTTGCCATGGATGCCAGACCTAATTGAGCTCAGAGATACGATGAAAGATGCAGCTCTGAGGACGGCTCTTTTTCTTGCATATACCTTCAGATCTATCTGAAAGAGTCATGTCAGTGAGTTCAGGTCTATTAAACAACCTCTTGGTTCTCCTGTAGGTTTCCTGGTCAGTACTGCTAGATTTCAAAAAGGTTGTGTTGCTTGAGAGATGTTGTTAACCCTTTGCTTTTAGCACTGAGGAAGGTTTACTGATGTTTTTATTGACTACAACAACGACAAACTCTCTGTCCATGTCTGTCTTTTGTGTTTCTTGCTCAAACTGTCTGTTTCAGATGTTATCAGCCCGTTAAATGGGATCATTTTCATACATATGGGCCAGGAGGGACCTTCTCCACTTTCTAGTAGACCCAGTAGCTCATTACTGCCTCATTTAATGGAGTTTTAATGGAACAAAATCCTCAGTTTTGAGGTTGGAAGGTCACCAGACCATCACCAAGAGATCTCAGACCAGAATTCTAGTTTTAATGTTTTTTTTTTTTTTTTTGTGACTCTAATTTTGACTTGACTTGAATTGCCAGCTAGTGGTTAAAGTTAGGCACCAAATCAGCTTAATTAGGTGATTATAGTTTGTGTTAAATGCTTGATTGCTACGTTTACCACATTAATGTATTTACATGACATTACAAAGCTCAGTTTTGTTTGTTTCAATGGTGAAAGCTCCTCTAGAGATTTGACATGTACTTATTCATCCAACTGCAACAGGTAGCCACCGTCGTTGGGGTTACTTTCTGTTCATTAGTGATCAGAATGGATGATAATGTTCCTGCTGAGTGTACTGGAGAGTGAATGATCTGTGGTAACAGCTGATAACATCCCAGTATGATGTTTCTCTGAACTTGTAATAAAGTAGTTGTGTTAATAGGAAAAAAAATGATGACAAAGTCAGGAAGTGTATAATGCTTATTCCTGCTGAAAAAAGTATAAATAGTAAAGTTGCTGGCAGTGATCATTTGTTCCATTTTTAATATAAAACTGTTGATTACAGCGTTTTCTCCTCTGCTTGCTAAAGAAGCTGTTCATGGAGATGTTTTAGGTGAGAGTGACCTCAGTTTCACCCTGATTTGGGCCTTATGAAGTATAGAGCATTTTGAAAGATTTTTAAAAAATACAGGCATCCAGTTTCAACTCGACTTTCCTTCAAATAACACGAGGGATTGAGCTCATTTTAATAAATCCATGGAGGGAGCCCTCTGAAGACAGGTGTGATCAGAACCCAGAGGAGTGGAAGAACTGCTCAAAACACCAAACTTTGTGTGTTTGGCCTCAGCTGTTGCTGGCTCGGAGGCATTAAAAGACGCTCATAAGTAAATCCCTGTAGAATAAAGTGTAGGCCAGAACTGTATTTATAGTTCAGTGGAATTGGTTCACCTCTGAACTTTTGACCTCCCTTTTACCACAACAAAATGTCTCATTGATTTTTATCTGAATGAGATCTTGCTTGAGTGTTTACTGGAGAATTTAGTATTTATGAAAGCACTTTTTATTCTGATGTCAATAATGAGTGTTTTTCACAGTTTGATTTTTTTTTTTAGAGTTGTATTTTGTTTTTTTTTATTAAATATTCTGTCTTTTTTTTTTTAGTGCTACAAAATGCCTTATTCCAAAAACTGAACTCCATTTGGCCCAGAAAGCACGTGTTTGCTGTGCTGTATGTGCATATGGTGAGTGTTTACGTGCTTTAAGTGAATATCCATGCACATCATGCCCTTCCATACACTGTGTGTAATCTGCAGCAGTGTGTGTGTGTTGGGCAGCAGGGGAAGCTGTAGGGGAAAATGTCACAGCGCTCTGACATTTCTGTGCAAACTGATAACAAAGGCAGCCAAAGCCTGAGTCTCCTGGCAAGCCCTCTCCTTCTTTTCTGTTTACTCCTCCACTCTTCGTTTTTTTCCTGTCTCTATTCCACTTTATCTCTCTCATTCTCTTTTTTCCTTCATGCCCTACATTCCCTTGAGCTATGAGTACACACCAACCTACTCCACCATATTTACCGTTTCTCTATTCTCTCCATCTTTGCTCCATCTGCCAACTTTTTCGAGCTGCTGATATTGACTTACTTTCTTTTGCCCACTTCACTTGGAGTTTTCTGATTTTTTTTTTTCCTTTTAGGCAACATTGTGATTTTTCTTCAAGTACTGGCAAGAGTATTTGTGACTTGCATAGATATACGGCTCTTTGTTTACTCCTCTAATCTTGAATGGAAAAGAAAACGAAAGAAACATCTCGACGGAGATGTTTCGAGAGCTTGTCGCAAAACAGTTTCTTTTGAAAAATAATAAAAATGAAGAATAGCTCAGGCAGCAACTCGATGGAGAAGCAGTCGGAAAACATGCCACATACAGTATGATATCCCAGCAGCCATCTAATGGTTGGTGTTTCCGGCCAGTCGGACCTCATGCTGCACGTCACGTCATCTCCACTACAGAATAAAAATCCATCACAAAAAATGAAAAAAAAAATATCAGCAGCAATTTCCTCAAGCGCCTGTTGTTCCTTCTATGAAACACTGCTCACACAGGAGCAGTAATGTGTTTGTAGAGGACTATTTTCAGCAGCAGATAAATACACATTTTAGCTGAGTGAGCGCTAACAGCAGCAGGAGTGTTCATGAAGGATCAAACATAAAGTGTAGTACCTGTATGACAGCAGTGTGTTGCATTGGTTGGGATTTTCACACTAAACTGCCAATTTTGAACCACTTGGCTACATCAAAATCAAACCCTTGTGTAGCTGCTTACTGACACAGACATATAAAATAAAATAATGCAAAGTTGATGTACCACTTTTGTTATGTTTGCATGATTATGTCATACCATTGCTATCTGCATCAAATGTTAACAAATAATCAATGCAGACTTGAAATTCCTTGGAAAAGATTGCATTTAGTTCAACAAACTGTCAATTTTTATGTGAAATGATGGACAAAAAGTAATGGTTTTATAAAAAGGAAGGTAGAATACATTCATGGCTGCAAAATGACCAGTGGAGAATCTCAACTGTCTGTAGTAAATGCAAAATTACCAGAACTATCATAAAAAAAATGCATTTCCTGAGCAGGTGAAACTGCACAGATCACTAATTACGCTTAACAGAAACAGTCACACCTAAGCTGATGTTACATTCAGAATCAGTTTGTCATACGTCTTCTCCATTTGCTTTTTGGGAGTCACTTGAGAGTCACTGGCATCAACAAAACAAACCTAAATGACAGTCAGCCACACTGTCAGTGGAATCACAGGAAGAAAAGAGTCGAATCTAAATTTTAGAAATTGGATGCTGCTGGAAAATGACTGTCATGTTTTTTGGGGAGGAGGTAATTTTCTGTTTATCTTTGGACTGCCAACACTAGGCAGACAAGTTAAATCTAGCATCTAGGTGATATATCTTGTGTAATTGGACATGATGGGGTATAAATGAAGATATTACTCATAGCCGAATCTCTGTTTGTGTTCCAGACTAATTTGTGTTTATATCAGAAGTAATTAAGGCCTGAGCTCCTGCTGTGATGGGAGAGAAGGATGGATCTGGTCCGCTCTTCTGCTCTCATCTCTCACACACATGGCAGCATAAACACAGCGCTACAGATAAAATCATGTCATGTGTAACTGGATATGGCGTGGTAGTAAATGCTCCTGACGTCCAGTGGATCTTTTTCAGAGCAGATATGTTGACTTGAGATAAACCACAAGTGTAATTAATAACATAAATGATGACTCCGGTCCTCTCTGGGGTTGTGGTCTTGTACCTTGTAGCTCACTGAGACACTAAATGGAACAGAGCCATCATTAACATTGTGATATTACTTTCACATGGGCTTCTTCCTGTTGTGAGAAGTTAAAATGTGGCCTGTTGAAGAACAACAAAATACAGGAGGTCCTTGATTTATGTTGGAGTTCCATCCAAACTCCGGCTAAAATGTAAACAAAGCCGTTCTGTGGATCACAATATCGATCAGTTCTTCATAAAGTCATGAATACCAACGACTTTCATACATGTATGAATCATTTTACTAGAAGATAACAGAATATTGTGACGGACTGATGTTGATGTTGAGGTTTCAGTTTTTATTGTTCAGTTCCAGATTTACCTAATGTCAGAAAACATGCTTTGTTTAGTTAGCTGACTTCCATTTTGTGTCTCATGTATAACTTTTTGTCTCATTTTTGTCAATTTCTGTCTAGTTTTTGTCATTTTGCATCTAGTTTTTGTCGATTTGTGTTTTGTTTTTGCCATTTTGGGTCTTGTTTTTGTCACTTTGCGTCTCATTTTTATCATTTTGTTTCTTGTTTTTGTTTCTTTAGATTTTGAAAACCTGACTAGAAAAGCTTCCTGATATATTCAGAATTGAGATAAGATAATCCTTTATTACTCCCCACGTCAGGGGAAATTTCCAGTGTTACAGCAGCAAACATCTTTCAGAGCAGCACTAAGCATATGTACAGTAATGCTAATAATAATAATAATATGTACAATATATACAAGAATGAAAAATGAATAAATACAGTATTACTACACTATAAGTGACATCAGCATGAAGTGGCTTGTGGAATACATGTAACTGTAAAACGTGCAAAAGATGCCAGCAGTGGAAGATTGCAAGATTTTACCGTGGTTTAAGATGATATGATATAGTCCAGTTTATGTTAACATCAGCCAGTGATGCTGATGTTATAAAGTCTTATAGCAGATGGGATGAAGGACCTGTGATAGCGTTCCTTCTTGCAGGGTGGATGTCTCAGTCTGCTGCTGAAGGAGCTGCTTAAAGACCCCACAGTATCATGCAGTGGGTGAGAGGGAGGGCCAGAACTGTTTTTAAAAACGTCCGTTTTAACCATTATGTTGTTTGATGTTGATGGATATGTGAAACGGGCTGGATGGACGTGTTAGGACGTTGTTATTCTGTTCTGCATGAATGAAAGCCAAGAACAAAATTAAAGTTCACCATCTCGCCACCTCAAACCCCCGACGCCATCAGGAAACACACGTCTTAGTCGGCCCTGCTTTGTGTTGATTACTTGTCAAGAATCACTGAAGCTTCATGCGGTGACAGCATTGTTCTAAACTGCAGTCATAAATAAAGTCTCTGTCCTGTTCTTGGTCCTCTTTTTACTCAAACTCGAAGCACTGCTTTCTTTTTCGTTGCAATATTACAAATGCCATATGCCATGTAGGGCAGGAACCTCACACTGCCAGCACGGCCAAGAAAAATCTCTACAAAATAGAAGGTGGAGGGAAAATCAATAACTAGCGAGTGCAGGTGCCTTTGGTAAGTTTTAGGAAGAGGCTAGTAGAAGTCGTGGAGGGTTGGTGTCATTAGTCAGTGGAAGCAGATGAAGCGATTGATTCAGGAGATAGTTAATGATTCAACTGAGAGATCACACAAAAACTGGCAGGTAATTTGTAGCATGATGCTGCCTGTTTGTCCCATTATGGTTTCTAGCTTTCTGTTTATCCCTTTGTTAGCCAGAGAATAGTCTGTCCAACACCCTACCAGGTGACCTGCTGTCCCTCTCTGCCTCATTGTCAGCCTGTCAGACTGAAAACGTCTGGCAAATTAATGTCCAAGGTATCTACTGAGGAGGCTGTCCAATTAACTCTGGGCCATTGTTGTGTTTGGATGAATTAGGTTTTTTTTTTTTACCCCCGTCTTGCACTTATGGATGTGTATGTGTGTGTGTGTATGTAATCAGCCCACATGGTTAACTTTTATTTCCCTTTAATTGCTTGCTGAGTCATGTTTAGTCTCGGGTAGTTGCAAAGTGGGCTGCACAGTGGCGTAGTGGTTAGCACTTTCACCTTGCAGCTAGAAGATCCCTGGTTCACGTCCCGGCTTTCCCGGGATCTTTCTGCATGGAGTTTGCATGTTCTCCCTGTGCATGCGTGGGTTCTCTCCGGGTACTCCGGCTTCCTCCCACAGTCCAAAAATATGCTGAGGTTAATTGATTATTCTAAATTGCCCATAGGTGTGAATGTGAGAGTGATTGTTTGTCTCTGTATGTAGCCCTGTGACAGACTGGTGACCTGTCTAGGGTGTCCCCTGCCTTCACCTGAGTCAGCTGGGATAGACTCCATCCTCCCCCATGACCCTAGTGAGGATTAAGCGGTGTATAGATAATGGATGGATAGCTGCAAAGTCTAAACTAAACAACAACAATAAATGAAGCAAAATGCACATAACATTTTTAAATGAAAGACTGTGATGGATAATTGTTTGATAGCTACATGAAAGTTTGCATTCTGACCATATCAGTGCAGCGTAATGTGAAGTTGTTGTGGCCGGTGGGTAGAAATGCGAGGTCTAATCCAGCCAGAACCTCTTTGAGCCGTCACTCATTCATATGCATCTGTTCTCTTTTCACCAGTGAGGCATCATTGATTTTTCTGAGCCTTCTTAACTGAGCTATCTTCTTTTGAATTACCATAGGCAGTGATATGCATTACACCACTGAGAGGAAAAAATTGTATTCTAAACGGGCTTTATTTTCAACAGTGATTTGATCTGAATATATGTGAATGGGACTTTATTTGAATACATTTCTGTGGTTTGGAGTAAATTATTTTTGCTCCCTTTTGGGCTTTCTGTGGTTCCCTGCATCATTCCAAAGCTAAATAGCATCAACTTTCTCTCCTTCTGCCTCCTCTCTCTTTCACTCCATTCTCCTTGTCATGCGTGAGTGTTATGTAGATGAAAATTTATTCCTAATTTTAGAGAAAGAGACTTGCCTAGCAGTGGAGTGTGGATCCCCAGTACTGGCTGTATGAAAGTGTGTGGAGGATTAGGGACTCGGAGTGTGACAGTGGCTCAACTCTTAGCCTCCCTGGTGGCCATTCCACTACTTGAGTGCTTCTAATCTATTAAAAAGTATCTCCTCTCCTTTGCCCCTACACAAAGTCCCACATCAACTCAGGCTTGATTATCTGTCCCTCTTTTCCAGCCTCAAAACCCTCAGTCCAACCGGACAAACCAATCTCTCCCCATCGCACCGTTTCTGCTCCCCTTCTCTGACAGGAAAAGACAGCCGTTGTCCCTTTCAAACCCCCATCACATTCCAGATTCTCCAATTTAGATTATCTCCCCGCTTTGTTTCACAAGACTGATCCCAGCCGTCATAGTCCTTCCATATCGGAAAACCAGCTTCTTCAAAAGGTATCTCTTTAAAATGCCTTTTCCTGAATACAGAAATGTTTCCAAGCGGAGACTGTCTTAGCAGATACTGACTTCTGGAACTGTTGTGTTGTTGTGTGACTGTGCGATTAACACAGTAACACTTTTTCTGTCTCAAGCCTGTCAACAGATTGTCATGTTCAGAGTTAAAGAGATCCCAGGGGGTAATAATCCACATTCTGTGTAAAAATGCATCCGTACATTCAGCTGAAGATAATGAGGCTTTAGTAGCACTAAAAATAGGTGGATATCTACCAAATTTACATGTACAGTCTCATTTAGTAGGAAATCTACACAAAAACCTGCAGAATGAATTCACAAAACAGTTTCTACGGACTGAGTAACTTTTTGAGTAAAAAATTCTTAGACGGTGGGGTCGTGTCGATTTTTGCATCATTTTCTTCGCAACAATTTGCGGAACTGTTTGAAGTACCATAATTCAATTCAATTTTATTTATATAGAGCAGATTCACAACATGTGTCATCTCACAGCACTTAGCATAGTAAGGTACAGACCATACAAATTTAGAAACAGAGAACAGAAAAACCCAACAATCCAAAGATGCCTTTGGATTCCCTATGAGTGACCGTGGGAAGGAATGGGGAAAAAAAACTCTGAAATAGGGAGTGGAAAAGAAAACGTTGGACAGAACCAGGCTCAGGGGAGGTGGCCGTCTGCCTTGACTGGTTGGGTGCGAGTGGGGATGAGGGGGGTAAGGATAGCAGGAGGTGTTGGAGTAGGGATAGCAGGATGTCATGATGGTGAGGCCATAACATAAGAATGAAATGAAATAGTGTAGCTAGAGTCCTGAAATTGTGTAGGCTCACTAATTTTTTTAAAGCTCCTATTATTGCCAATCACAGGGTGTACAATAAATATTTTATGGTTTGTGGAATATCAGCGTAGACAGACACTTTGACACTTTTTGACCAGCAAGTAACTGCTTTGTGTTATTATATCACAGCAGAGTTGTACCATTGAAGACCATGTGTGGATATAAATAAACATGCAAAATCTCAAGACTCCAGCTACATTAAGTTATGGTGCTTCAAACATTGATCCACAGAATGATACCGCCACCACCATGCTCTGCAAAAAATCGACACGACTCCACCTTCTTTAGATGTTTTAAATCAAAAATGACCTTTGTGGACCAGTGATGCTTCTCTTGGTTCTGCCTACATGTCTACATTTGTGGTTTTGTGCAGAATGTCTCAGCAATTTGAAATATGGTGCATTCAGCATCTCAGTGTTGATGTTTTGAACACGGTGGCTTAATAATCTGTTTTCAGCATTGCTCTGCTCTCATGAAAACACTCCCAGCAAGCCGCCAGCATGGCTGCAGACTGTTGTTCATGTTGCTTTAATTCATAGAATGAATCTATCTTTAAAATAAACATAGTATTCTCCCTTACACTCCATAAAGTAATCAAAGGCACCACTTAATTAAATGCATGGGTGTAAAATCTAATTTACTGATTAATGTAAACCTTTTAAGTTGGAATATTGTTTTGATGGGTTGGGTGGACATGATAATGCCAGTAATGTGTTCAGTTTAATGGAGTTTGTAATTTAAACTCAGTCTTCTGTGCATGTTGATTTAAAACTATTAACATTTCTTCACATGTTCACATGCTTGGACATTTTCAGAGGGATGAGACTGATCATTCAAATTCATTCTGATTGCAGAGGAAAAGCTCATTTCTCCGACTTAATGTAATTTATAGCTTTCATATAATTTCATTTGAAGAAGTCATCCCTCCAAAAGTTTGATGCAATCTGTTGTTTGTTTGTTTTTGTTTTTTTGAGAGCACAAACATCATTTTTCTAGCCAGGGATATCTATTCAGAAACTGGAGAAAGATCAGCTTTGCCGTTTCTTCCGTAATTGAATTCACTACAACCACGAAACTGAAACCGATCCTCCATAAGTGCTCCAACCAGCTTCACTAATTGAATATCCAGATAGCCTCGGCCATAAAAATGGAGTCTCCCTCATTTGTCAACACCACATATCTCCATTTGGTATCCTTGTGTTCTCGCTTTTCAGCATTTTTTGATAATTGCCAGAAGAGCGGCGCCTTAGCAGATGGAAAATGAAAGAGCAGTGTATTTATAGCTTGTTTACTGAAAGAACACCACAGAAAAGACAGTAGATGTGGGTTTTCTGTTGTTCCGCTGAATGTAGAAATGTCAAAAGGATTCCAATTAAGCTCATAATTACTACCACCCTGGCCGACCTCCAGCACCAGGGCCAGGAGTGATACGGTGGTGTTTGAAATGGAGTGGAAGCCGTCTCACTAAAGAGCTTCATTGTCATTTTCTTCTATCTGATGTAAATATGATTGAAAGTCTCCTCAGTCTGCCTCACCGCTGTGTCCCAGTGTGTTGGAGTGAAAGATGTTCTGTAGAAGGTGACTGAGGATCTCTGTTCCCACCCTCCTGTCCTCTCTCATCTCTTTCTACAGTCCTGTCTTTTCTAGATGACAGCCGGCTGGTTGGCAGCTCAGTTCCTGTGAGTTTTGCACCGAGCAGCAGCAGAATTGCCAAAGGCACAAAAAAAAAGAAAAACCCCTTTGATTGAGTATTGATCTGGGATTGTCAGACAAGCAGAGATGACAAAGTTCACACATGAGAACAAGGCGGCGGCCTGCTGTGCATTTACTGCTGTAATCAACTCCGTAGGGCAGAGAGATGTATCCATCAGTCAGGACTGCTGTGGTCCTGTCATCACCGCAGTGAGCTGTAATCATGCCGTCGCCAATTTTGCCAAAACACATGCGCTACGCTTGCAACTGTGATGGAATTGTCAAATCTCCAAATATCATAGCACATGCTGTACATCACTATTAAATGGAAGTTGTTTTTTTTTTTACCGCTCAGTAATAAAATTGTGAGCAGAAATCAGAAGGAATGGGACAATGTGAAAGACAAGTGTCTGAAAGCAGCAGCTAGCTGCTATGGAGGGACGGCTGTATGGATAAGGGCTCTGGAACGGCTGCAGCCACGTGAAGTGATGGCGAGATGGAGGTTTGGGGGTTTGTTTCTTCTCTTCCTCCATTTATTTTTATTTTCACTCTGACAGCTTGAAAAATGGTTCAGTGATGAAAATAAAACATATAGTGCTTGATAAAAATAGATTGCTGTCAGAGTCGTATTTCCCTGAAGCTTTATAAAAATTGCTTTTTCTGCATTCATTTATCAAGAAATGCACTGGTTTGTTTAGTCCCACAGGGAAAACATCGGTACAGTATTTATGTTCCAGACACACAACAGAGAACCTTCTAATTGCCTCCGTGAATGCTTTCATGGTCCTGAGCAGTAGAGGTAATTCTGGCATCTCCATCGATTCCCGGAAGACTTCGACGGTAATTGGTTGAAAAGGCAACTTCAGTCAGCCGGTAATATTTTATTTATAATTATTGACAGCAAAGGATCATAGATAATATTTTCTTAATTTTTGTAGAGCATCTTATCTGACAATAACCTGTTTTATCTCATCCTAGATTCAGACATTCCAATTAAAAACTCAGTGTATATTCTCATAATAGCGTTATCTTAACAACACTGACAAGCCGTATAATCAAATTAAAGTGATGTGTTTTGGTGTTGGGTACAAACACGCTGTCTGACTGCTAAAGTGTAACATTTAAATCATAAAATCAAATGTCAGGTGTGATTTTTTTGCTGCTGATTGACTTTATAGCTGTGAGGATGGACACTGGTGAGTTTTTGCCATGTTCATGATGCGGTCGGTCGGCCGATTTAGCTTCTCCTGTTTTTTTTTTTTTTTTTTTAGTTTCTCGCTGATCGTCGGTATACATTTTTTTTTTTTAAATGAATACATACCAGTTAGTGTCGGGATTAATGACCCTCTGACATCCCTTTATTATCACTGTTAGATTCACATTTTGGTTTGTGATTTCCATGGAGATTTGCTAACAATTTGACTGATTGCTGTGTATTTTTTTAATGCACATTCATATTTCCCTCCGGATGAACGCCAAATACTAACTTTTCATCTGATGGCATCATCAGATCCAAATACCAATTCATTCCAATGTGCAGCTAAACAAAAAAGTACAAACATAGAATAGAATAGAATAGAGAATAGAATAGCCACTTTATTGTCAGCCAGAACATACACTAGTTGGTGCACATTATGACTGAAATTCCGGTGCAACAAGCTCTCCATCAGACTGATAAATACAAAAACAAACAGAAAAATTTCTAAACAGTTCCAATATATACATGTAAACAACTATATAAATATATATATAAATATGTATATATAAATACACACACACACACACACTTGTAAACATACACATCCACACATATTTATTTTACAGTGAAGATGTAGCATCATTATTGCACGTGCATTATCTCCCAATCTATCCACGGTTTGTAAATGCTTGTTTTTGCCTTTAAGCTGTTGGATTTTGTCTGCCTTTTATAAGTTTAATATAATGTAAGTGACGGCTGTTCTGGGTCGTTTCCTTCTGTATGATCTGAATGTATTGAGGAATGTTTGGGCTGATCATATCTGCCCTGTGGTTGCATTTTCTCCATGAATATACTGTATATTTCTTTGAAATCACTAGAAACAAAGTACCACTGGTGTTGATCATATAAAAATTAGCTTTTCTACACAAAAGCCCATAATAGTCAGCTGCGCTTGTGACAGATGGTTGTTTGAAGCTGAGTAGTAATTTTATTTTTTGATATTTTCTACCACGTCTGATGAATTTCTGGTGTCTTCAGTGTGCAGCAGCGGTGCAGACCTTCACATGTAGATTGCATATGTGTGATGTCAAGCAGCCTCTTCATCTCTCCTGGTTGATGTTCCTGTCCCACTAATCACAGCGCTGACTGTCCTCCTCGCAGAAGTCGATTGCAGTCGAGTTGCCTCATTCACTTTCATCTCCGCCCAGAGGAACAATGACCTCGGAGTTGTAATGAAATTATGGTAATGATGGCATCTCAGATTAGGTGGATTCTGTTGTGTAGCATTGCTCTCCCTGTCTCCACCCCTTCACACTGTGGAATTAATTCAGATAAAAAAAAAAATATATATATATATATACACATATATATATACATATATATACATATATATGTATATATATATGTGTGTATATATATATATATACACACACACACACACACACACACACACACACACACACACACACACACACACACACATATATATATAGTAGGCATACAGTATTCTGTGTGTATGGGTTGAGGTGGTGCTGCTGTATTTTTTTTTAACAGATTCAGTCCACCATGATTGATATATTATTGAGTAACATTTTATCTCTGCAATCTCGTTGATCTTAATGAGATTTCTGTCCTTCATCGGCATGCGTGTCAGTGTCAGTGTGTGACGGCAGCGTGTGAGATTAAGTGAAGAAAGAACCCCTATCAAACAATTTGGTTGTGACAGCGAAGGCTCACAACCCGGAGAGGACGGACCTCTGATGACTTTGGACGGCCGACTGGACCGAGGAGGCCAGTCTGTCTTTCTAAAACCTCGTTAATGTTGAAGTCGTTAAGTGGAAAAACATTCTTTTTTTAGAAGAGTGTAATAAAATGGTCGTTGAGGTAAATATAATTTATAGCCACAGTACTTAAGGATTTATATAGTAAATTAATTAGATGCTTTAGAGGTCCAGTGTGCAAGATTTAGGGGATCTATTTGCAGAAATGGAACATAATATTCATAATTCTGTTTTCATTAATGGATAATTACCTGATAATTGTTGTATCTGTATCTAGAGAGGGAGCAGGTAGTCTGCCATGTTCCACACTGCATTTTTAACCTTCTTCTACATACTTTCACAAGGAGAGAGGCAGTTAGAATCTGCACCCAACACTTTAGGAGAACAATGTGAAACACATAGTATTTACTCTTAGTAGTATGATGAGTGTTGATAGGAAACTCTTTTAATGATTCCTTTTTCTATAATGTATGCAGGAACTCAAGTAAAAAACTGTGATTTAGTAGACAATAAATTTTCAGCCTCAGGGTTCATACTGTCACAAAAAACACGTGAAAGTTATAAGATTTGAAAAGTCGAATTTCTGAACAGTTTTGGTAAATTAATGGGAAACATTTTAATAATGTTTCATCGTAGTTTTAAATCATTTAATGCAAGAACAGACAATCTAACATGTCTAGAGTCTCATTCCTTCTACATTTCAGGGAGTGCATGGGCTAGTTTTAGTGCACGTCAGGGCTTTGAAAAGATGTGGATTGTGCAGAAAAATATTCAATATTTGGAACACTGCAAGGCAGCTCTGTGGATTTATCATGTTTGTACTATGAGCTGAAAGTGGCGACTCCAGTCAGCTGTTCGGTTCATTCACTGACTGAACTCATATTCTTGAAGCCAATCCAGATGAATTTACCTTTGTGACATGGTGCATTAACATCCCAGTGGCCGTCAGATCGTAGTAACCTGTGGCCATAAATGGACGTGGTCAGACACAGCATCGCTTCCAAATAACTCCTAGACAACTTTACCCACAGTAGCACCACCAGCCCCGGGCTGTTGATGCAGAGCACATTGGGTGTACAGATTCATGCTTCTGACGCCTACTTCTGACCCGACCATCTGTGTGCCTCGGCACAAATCAAAATTCATCGGTCCAGGCTACATTTTTCCCATCTTCAGCTGTCCGGTGTTGGTTCCCTCTTCAGGCTCACATTTCTCCTGACAGGAGTGGAACCTGGACAGGAGCTGCTGTAGCCGATCCACCTCAAGGCGGGTGTCTTGTGTGTTCAGAGATGCTTTTCAGCTCTTCACAAAAGAGCAGCCTTTACGTCAGCTTCAACCGTTTCCATTTTCTTCTGACCTCTGTCATAAGTAGCAGAGCTGCAGCTCACTGGATGATTCTTAGTGAACTCTAGGGACTGTTCCAAGGAGACCAGCAGCTTCAGAGGGACTAAAACAAGGCCCAGTTCATGCCACAGTCAGAGTCAGCAAGGTCATTTTATTTCCCACTCTGATGTTTGATGTGAACACTAGCTGATTGTTTAATGCAGGTGTCCAGGTGTTCCTAATTAAACATAAAATGTGGTTCATATAAAATATTCAAACAGATTTTCATTGCAGAGGACTGTGTTTCAGACTTTATTAATCCCTGGAAGGAAATTAAGTTGTTAAAGCAGCGTGGATATTCAGCGGAGGGGTAAACCATAAGACAACACAGAATATAAGGGTATAAAGTGAAAATAAAATAAAATAAAAATAAATACAATAAGTGAAATAAAATTTTAAAATAATATATAAAATATAATATAGAATATACAGTAGTGACAGAATGTACAAATGAGAATGTCCTTGGATATGCAATGACAGCAGAAGGTGGAGATCAGTTTACAGATATAATGAATGGAGTTTAGAATATAAAGTGTCCACTATGTAAAATGGTTTAATCAGCAGGCAGAGCGACTGCTGATTAAACCAAACATTTCAAGTCATTTACCACAATTAAAATAGTTGTGGACAAATTTCAACTGGTTTTACAAGTTATTTTAGACACATTTCGAGTCATTATTGGCATTTTTTCATTCGTTTGGACAAATTCAATCATTTGGAACAAATTTTAAGTTTTATTTGGGACTTGTTCAGGATTGTTTGGGACTTTTTTGGGTCATTTACGCCAAGATTTACCAAATTTTGCACGTATTTTGAGTCATTTTGTACCATTTTTAACACGTTTTGAGAAATTCTGAGCAATTTTGAGCAGGTTTCAAGTCATTTTAGACTGATTTCAACTTGTTTTGCAAGTTATTTTGGACAGCTTTTGAGTCATTATTGACAATTTGAATCATTTGAAGAATCTAAACTATAAAACATGTTTTGACTTATTTCACACTTTTGTTTCCTGCGTAATTCCAGATATGTTCATTCATAGTTCTGATGCCTTCAGTGAGAATCTACAATGTAAATAGTCATGAAGATAAAGAAAAACATTAAATGAGAAGGTGTGTCCACACTTTTGACTGACAGTGTATGTATAAAAATACCTTGAGTAATCTGTAGTTGAATTTTAATTGCTTAGGTTTAATTGCAGTAAGTGTCTCATTCCTGTTACTCTCTAACCACCAACAGCAGCATGAAGGCTTCCAATCACAGCTACAGCCACATGGCAAACATCAAAGCCTCCTGTAAGCTTTCAAATCTTATTAACGGAGCAATAATTTCCGAATTGACCACCAGCACACTTATTACAAGGCACAGATTTAGCAATTTAGATCATAATGACTTGCTGAAAAAGGGGGGAAAAAGACATTTACTTACTATTTCTTGAAAAAAAAAAAATAGACAGTTTTCAAATATCATTCGGTGAGAGCCAGATATTTTTGGAGCCAGCATCTCATGACCATCTGTAGCTTTGTGCTTTATGACGCTGTGGTGGTTCAGACTTTCTCTGAAGTCATGGAAAAGTAATAGAAATCCATCGGCCAAATGCGGCACCTTGAAGTCTTTTACTTGTGGTTGTACCAAGATTAATGCCCTATCTACATGCACTGCAATTGTGCTCACAGAGTCATACATTAATGCATAGTTTATTTCTCAAACACAGCTTGAGACAAATGAATGAGTGTGTACTGGCCACTGTATTAAGCCTGCACTTTGGTCTTGCCTGTGGTTGCATCAGAAATGAAAGCAAAGAGAGGAGAGTGCAGGGGAGCAGCCGGGATCTCCACATTTCACAGAACAGGTTATTGTGTTTGTAGAGTTTGCCACGTTTGATGGAACATTTGCTTTTTTGTACAGCAGGTGTTCTGAGATTAAATTTTTTGATATAGATCTGGATTATCAAAATGGGCTCTTATCTCCACCGCTGAAGATCTCCCAGCCTCGGCTCTCTGTAAAGGCTGTTTAGATTTCTGCTGGGGGAAGACAACAGGGGTCCACACTGTGCTTCAAAAGCAAAATCTAATTTTACAGAAAAAAAAGTATAATGTATACAGACACTGAACAGCATGCAGCCGCTGGTACAGTTGTTGTTTTTTTTAATGATGGAGGGAAGCAGCAGGGAAGAATAATGCTGAGAAACATGTTTAGCACGTTTTATATTCCAAAATAAATAAAATAACATTTCAATGTTGTGGATCGCTGCTGATGACACAAGAGGAAACCAGTAGGAGTGCTGCAGCCAGGTTCTACTTTCTCCAAATGTTTTCCACTTTCTGCACATCTCTCTCCCACCTTCCAACGGTGTTGCATCACAGCACCTATTTCCAGAAGGTGGCGAGTCGAGTCACAGGAGCAGAGGAAACTATTTGACTTAGCGGCTCGAGCAGCACTCTTAAGGAGATATAGCAGATAGAGCAAATAAAGAGGAGAATGGATTAAAACCATAATAAATGGCTTCGGGCGATGTGTTTAAATGCATGCGTACTGTAGAACATTCACGGCCCATTGCAGCTTAGCGATGCTTTATGTTGCATGTTTTTGATTTGGGGGCAGTGAGGGATTCATTTGCTCTTTATTTGACCTCAGTTTAGCTGCAGTCTTTGTCTTTATCCGTTCATTGTGTGCAGCAAAGTTTCTGAGGCCCTACTGTCCATGAGCGCATCAAAACTTTGATGTCCAGTCGCACACAATGACTCCTGTTCCTCGGTCTCAGTCATGGATTACAGTAGAAAGTGTGCACAATCCCATTTGTTGCAGCAAATACCCCCCAATCTCTGTGGGCTCTCTGGCTGTGCAGCATCCATCACCCATCACTGTCAGCCCAAGCCTCTCTAGCCCCATCTGTCCATCCACTGTGTGCTATTTAACTCCAGGCAGCAGTTCTTTATTGCCTCCACAGCCAGATCTCCTCAGCAGCGTGTTTGTGGCTCACACGGCTCAAGTGTAGACAGTGAAAATGTAATGCTGTCCATTACACTGCCAGCGGTGTGTCCTGTCGAGCTGCAGCGATCTCATATCAACATCTACAGTGACCGTGTGATACGCTTGGCATCTAGTGTCCATCTATTGTTACAACAAAACAGCTTGGAAACAGAAACTGGCATCTTTCTATGCAGAGTTTTCTGTGTCACTTTGCCAGGACTTGAAGCTTCAGTTTGGCATTTTGGGAACTTAAAACATAAATTATATTGTCACTGTCACTTCTTATGGAAATCACAGTCATAACTTTTAATGTGTGTTGTTTTCTGCTGCCACTTTTATTAGACTTTTCTTACTTTAATCCTCAGGCAAGGTAAAGACAAGGATGTTCCACATTATAACTCTGCACACTGTGGCCTAACTTTCTACATAATGTCGACTTTCGAGGGTAATTCATATCACTCATATTGCAGTTCTGTTGGGGAAACACTATTATAGCTGGTTATTAATTTATAATGAACAATATCTGAGTGCATGGTGTCATCTAAGTATAATGTAAATAGACACTGAGCAGTATGCGACCACTGATAAAGTCTAAAGTTGTTTTGAATGATGGAAGGAAGCAGCAGGGAGGAATAAGATGAGAAACATGTTGATCGTGTTTTATATTCTATAAAAAGAACTCATTGTTGTGGCTCACTGCTGACGACACGAGAGGAAACCAGACAGGATTCTTGTTTTTTGAAATGTTTTACACTATTCTGCACATCAGATTCCCACCTTCCAATAGTGTTGCGTCAGTGCAGCTATTCCTAGAAGGAAGTCCCAGGGACGTTCCACATTGCAGCTTTGCACGTTGTGGCCTCCTTTTCTGCAGAATGTCGCCTTTTGTTGGTTGCAAAGTCATAGTTCCACCTTGATTGTGGCTGTTGGAGGGTGGATGATGAGGCTCCTAGTAGTTTGTCATAGTTAGGTGTGGAAAACATGTTGTTTATGGTTATAGGTTTATATCTGAGTGTATGGTGTCATGGAAATATTACACCAGGTTCCAAATATGTTGGGGAAAAGGTCAGAGTTGTACATTTAAATAAGAAAAGAAACACACCATTGGGTTTTATATTGTATACTAATAATGTGGGGGATGATAGTACATCATTGCAACGAGGAAAAGAGAGACGTCACTCTCCTCTCTCCCAAAAAATTAGAATGACAACTTATTTATAACAGACCTGTGAAAGCAATTTTTTTTCTCCTCTTTGTAAATAGGTTGTAAGTTTAAACTTAATCGTGTAGTTATTTATGCCATTTAAGTGTAAGTCCTGCATGTGTCAGACTGAGCAGCTTCTTAAAGATGAGACAATGAAATCTCCTTAGAAGAACCTGTGGTTGCATTTCCAAAGCTGACCAAGGAGCTCCTCAGGCTGAAACTCCAAACCTTACATGTCCTGAGATTCCTAACAGACACATTTCACATCACTGTAAGCAACAGTCAACCTGTAACTCTGAACATATACAAATTTACTTCTCTGTAAATGACTAAACATACCAGATAATTGACATATAAATAAATGATGTTTAGGTTGATACAGTCAGTCAGGAAGTCTGTATGAATCTGGTAGTTATTTAATCTGTCAGCATCCGTGTGTAAGAGTTTTTGCCTAGACTCCAAAACTTCTGTCAGTATTTACTGACATTGCCTTCTAGTTTGTGATTATAGCTGAACAAACATTTTTTATGTGAATTGCTGTGCTGGAAGCAGCCGGTAGAAAGCGAGTAACTGTTGGCATAAAGGGGTTCCGTGGTCTGCAGCTAGGATGCTGCCAGAGACTCATTTCCCTCCATTAAAGGGGATTTTAAATGCAGACTAGTTGAAAAGTAAGAAAACACTCAGAAAACAAGCGTAATCAATTAAATTGATGAAATTAAACATAAACACATAAAATAACATGTATTTAAGGAGCCATTTAAAACCATCAATCACATTTTTCAGCATCTCAGTCGTAAATGCAGCTAAAATGTGTCCAGGGTCAATATATCGCATTAAAATTTAGAAGCTTTTTCCTTTAATAAAGTTAAGTGGAGGCTGATCTCATACTTGTGATGAGCTGCATTATCTGTTCAGAGCAGGTAATGATTTCAGTTTACTGCAGTCACTTGGGTTGCAGAGTGTAAGCAGCTTTTCCTTTGCAGGTTTCTGTGCTGAATGTTGTTTATTCCAGTTTATATTTAACCTTATTTTCATTGCCTAGATCAAAAATACTGCCAAAGTGCAATAGCTTTATGAGACGTCATCCGTCTTAGTTTCCACCTCGTTGGTTTAGAACATCTGGCCAGCCACCTGCACACCTGAGATGTAACAATTCACCTGTGTTACAGTTTAATAAAGTATTATGAAGTTACCTGACTACCATTTCTGGTGTCTAATAGTGAGGTTTGTTTGATAATCTGTGAGTCAGCAATGATACTTTAACACTCTGTGGCATTAAAACCATAATTGATTGTGTTAAGAAGCTTAAAGTCTGCCATGAATTCATCACCAACACCACTAAACCACCAGTAGTAGCCTGGACTGACCAACTTCTGACCAACCATCTGTGTGGCTTTGGATTTATTAAAGTACGCTACGTTTTTCATGAGCCTTCTCCAACCACATCTTCAGATTTGTGTTCTTGACTGACGGGAGTGGAAACTGGTGCGTCTTTCTGCTGTTGCTGCCTCCAGCTTCTGTTTGTTCTGTATTCTAAGATGCTTTTCTCTCCACCACAGTCGTACCGTAACCTTTCTGACAATTCAAACCAGACCAGCCGCTCGCCTCTGACCTCTTCCATCAGCAGGGTGTCTGTTCTGTCAACACAACTGCTTTTTTTTGGTTTTTTGCACCGTTCTCAGTAGCTGACGAGCAGTTTCACAAACACTCCACCCCGCCTGTTTGGCAGCAGCAGCTTTGATCAAAGTCCCTGAGATGGCTTTCATCCTGATGTTGATATGAACACTAACTGGACTGTGTTCCACTGCTCTCATATGATTGACTGATTTCATGAGTAAGCTGATGTACAGGTGCTTTTATTAAATGTCCATATGCCTGGAACAACAGACCGACGTTCTGTGGAGTCCGGTTCTCGACTCGTCAGTCTTAAATTCACTGCATTCTGATCTGATTTTCCAGCTTCTAAAATAAGAACCTCTGTTTTCTGAATGATCAGAATGTTCCAGCATCCAGCATTAGCAGCCATATCACATAGAAATGGATTCATGTCAAAAATACTTTCTTCTCTGAGCTTTAAAATACATTTATAGATTACTGTGTCCCCCTGAGCTGTACCTTATGTACTATTGTCATGATTAATTTTTTTCTGCTCTCCAGGAACAGAAATGCATTGTCAGTCAGTATTGTGATGATGATGACAGACTGCTGTTTGCCCTCTTTGATTGTTGATGGGATCCAAGTTCTGTGAGAGCGCTGCTCTAAATAAGTTGTTTCAAATGGAAATTGATTCAACCGTGTCCCACGCACTTCAAAAGCTCCTTTTTGTGATATTGTTCTCCAGTGACTCAGAGGGAAACATAAAGCATTGTGTATCATCTCTGTCGCTGAGAGCGATCGCTGAATTTGCAGAAATCAGGGCATCTGTCAGAGCCGTGTACTCTGTCTTTGACAAGTTAAAGGTCAGATTGAAAGATTTCTGCCTCTTCCTGTGCCTTCAAGTCATATTTCTGAACATCAGTCAGTGTTGGGTAGTTCTTGTGTTGTGGTAAAACCATCCCAAAAGGAAAATGTTTGGAAAAAATGGATTCCACCTTGTAATGCCTTTGGTTTGATGTAAATATTCCACCTCTTTCTTATGCTCTTTCACTTTTTGAACTCTCTTTTGTAGTTCTTTGTCTGAAATCCCAAACCTACAGTAAATGTAGTAAAAGCAGTAAATGCCACCAAGCAGTAAATTTAGCATACTGTAGAGAAAATAGGGAAAGGTTTGGAAAGATTCTGCCTCCCTCCTCTTAACTTCCACACTTACATCAGTGTACTTTATGTGTAGAGATGAACAAGAATTCAAAATGCAAGACAGAAATGGAAAATTCCCTTAAACAGGTTCCAGAGTTTAACAAAGCTTTACTCTCCCTTGAGGTGTTTTCTACTTCATAGACATTAAGGTGTAAGTATTGGTGAAGTCATAGTATAAGGTAAAGTAGTATATGATCAGTTTTAATTAATGTCCCTCATGTCTTCTTTGTTTCTGATTCGTTCGACTCGTTGATTATCCTCATGTTAAAAATGTGTTTTGCGTATTTTTTCTTGCATGTATGTTTGACCTTCACGTTTGTCCAGACTTTGACAGCAGAAGGATATTTTCACATCCATCTACTTAATTGGAGTTCTTATTACATCTAAGATGAGGAATAATTGTGCAATATTTTGACATTACAATGAGTCAGTTGTGGACACTTGATTCCTCCAGGTCACTCACACTGAGAGCAGATTTTTGAATAAAGTTAGAAAACATATTGTGGCAGTTAAACTTTTAAAATATATAATATGGGCATAGCAGTGTATTTCACTAAGGAAGAATGTGCATATGTGAGGATAATGAAGCATTTTCATGAGAGAAAAATCAATTCAAATCATGATTTAAATTAGTCTTAGAAAATAATATATTAGACAAGTCGGACTTTTTATTTCTTTTCTCATAATTAGCACCAAGCAGCCTTTTGATCTTGTTCTGAATTAAATGTAAAATAGATTCAGTTTCTGTTGCCATTTGTAACATAAGAATGTAAAAACCATTTTCTTTCTAAGAGCAGCTACATCACCTCCAGTCACTGTTGGCGTTGTCCTCCAACATCATGTGCTGCTCGGTGAGTTCTGTGATCATAATCCTTCCAGTCGAGGACAAACAAACAGCAGCGGCTCCAGCAATGTGTTCCTGTTGCCCTGAATATACACATGTAAATACTGGAAAGAATAAAGATAACAAGAACACACAACACGAGGAAGAGATGGTGATTTTAAGGAATTTATTCCATATAAAGAGCATCAAGCTTTGACAATTTTAGAGTCGTTGGCTGTGTTGCTGCAGGGCATAAATAGAGAACAATTGAGGAACAAAGCAGTATTTAAACAGCTACTTCATTCCTGACTTTGCCCTTCTCTTGTTACATTGTGCCTCTTGTTTGGTTTTTTTTGTTGTTGTTTTTTTAAGCTCCCCGGTAATTAGGTAATACGCTGATCTTCTAGGGGCATGCTTGTCCGTGCACTTTAAGTGTTTTGTTCTTTTGCAACTTCATTTCGTTTGTGCACTTCTGTCCTTGGACGCTTGTTCTCTTTTTCATAAATCCTTGCTGAATGTAAAAAAACTCTATTAAAGTTTTAAGGCCTCATGAATTTTAAATCCTAGACTTGTAACTTTTGCCTCTTCAACCCATCCATCCTACCTATGTGGGCTTTTTTACCTTTCTCATGTGGATCATATGGAAACAAAACAAATAGGTGAAAAAATATGGTCAAATTTTAATGCCTTTATTGTAGAATCCATGCATTTTTGCTCTGTGGACCAACATGTTCCACATTTTGGTTCATTTAAGAGGATACAATGCTGACTGACAGTGATTTCCTAGAATCTTAATGTGACCTGAACTACAATCACCATCCATGTTCTCTGATCCTCACCCTAACCCAAGGCTCCACTCTAAAATGTACTGATTTAATATGAGATCTTGCTTTTTGCCTGTTACTGATTTACATTCATTTCCAAGAGATTTATACAAACATTAATGGCACAGGATATTATATTTGTAAAGCTTAAAAGTCAGAGAGTTGTGGACAGTTTTAATCTCCCTAGTTTCTTATTTATTTCTGATTTATTATACTTTGAATATATTCATGTTAAAAATGTATTTTTCCCTCATTTGGGTGTTTGACCTTCACATTTGTCCAGACTTTGACAGCAGAAGGATATTTTTACATCCATCTACTTAATTGGAGTTCTTATTACGTCTAAGATGTGCAATTATGTGTGATATTTTGACATTACAATGAGTCACTTGTGGACACTTGATTCCTCCAAGTCATTCACACTGAGAACAGGTTTTTCAGTAAAGTAGGAAAACATATCGTGGCAGGTAAACTTTAAAATATACACTGTTGACATAGCAGAATGTTTCAATACGGTAGAATGTGTATATACAATTTCAAGAAATTTATTGAGGCAAATGAAGCATTTTTTCTGAGAAAAAAATCCAATCAACACACAAATAATCACTTAAAAACATTAAATAAGTCTTAGAAGGTAACCTATTAAAGAAGTAAGACTTTTTCTTTTCTTTTCTCATAATTAGCAAGTACCAGAACTGCTACTTCACTGTCACAGGACATTGTATTTGTAAAGGATTAAGGTCTGGGCTGCTGTTAGACTGAACGTAAAGATGGATGAAGCCTCTAGAATGTCACCCAGAAGCAAACAGCTGGTTCATAATAACCCCCAGCTAATGCAAAAATAAACAAAAAGGTAGAGCTGAGGTGATCCGTAGACTGTCCTGTGATGGCACCCACTTGTCATTTCAAGTAGCCACACTCTTAATTATGCACAACTTTAAACCTGAATAGAATTTAAACCGGTGACTTACATAACAACCCACCTCCTGCAGAGTTGTCATCAGTGGGGAAATTAGCTGTAGGGACCAAAAGCATTTTTTGTTGCAGCCTGTAAGCATGTTTGTTTCTTCTGTGAAGTAGGGCATTTTAATGTTTGGGTCTGTGGGGATTTACTCATTTTTGAAGTCAGCCTCAAGTGGCCAGTCTGGGAACTGCAGTTTTTGGCACTGGACTTTCATCAGCCTTGGAAGTTGCTTCTTGCAGCATCCAGACTGTTTGATTCACAGAGGTGCAGCAAAGTAAAAAGGGATGGCAACAAACCAATAATTAGGTTTTGTGTGCGTGTTTTTTTTAGAAAGGCATCCAGATGTCATGATGTGACCACACAAGAACAAATGTGTTGTTTTGTTTTTCTTTTAATGACTCTTTTAATACTCTACTCTTACAGCAGGTAACCACAGTATTCAGTCGTTCATAATGTCGGTCTGCACTTCCCACCAAAACACCACACATAGTGGCAAAATGAACTTCAAGCTTGTGTAAATACCAAACATACCAAATGAGTGAATAATTAGAGGTTTTGGTCTCTCCCCCTCCAGCTCGGCTTTATTCTCTTCTGTTCTTTCATTCAGAAATCATGGCTAATGGACAGTGCACGTCAGAGGGATGTTACTGTGAATGAAGTCAGTTTGAAATGCAGCAAACCATAATTTAACAAACAAGAACTCTTTTTTTTTTTTTTGTGCAGCTTTGATCCAGCGCTGACTAATTCCAGGCGCTGCATCCCTCTTCCTCAGCTCTTCTGTACAGTCGCTGGCTGCTCTGCACTGATTGCCTTCTTTTTCCTGGATGAGATCAGATGAATGCCCGCTAATAGGTTTTCAGTTTTATTCACTGAGCCCCTAGTACAGAATTAAAGGGGATTTTCCGGGGGTAATTAATTGAAGTGTCCTTTTAAAGGGGAAGTATCTTTTGTCTTGATTTAGTGAGTGAAGTCATTAGCCGAACCCTTGGCGATGTAGGAGCAGAGAGATTGAGGATTTGTGAATCACATGTTTCCCTCCTGAGTTGCTGGGGCAGTTGTGAGGACTAGATTGGAGGTTATTGTTGCTGGGGTCAAATAGCTACATGGGACATTAATGGTAATCTTACATGTCTTATACTTTATCTGATGTAATATTTGACAGCACCACAATTGACCCAAAGAGCCTCAATGTAGTGAGTGTTTATTAGTATTCCAGTATAATGTGGGCTTACCAGCGCAGAGCATGAGTCTGAAGGTAAGCCGACCCAGAACATGTACAGAGAAAAACCTTTTATAGAGTTGGTCAGACAGTTGGGAGGGGGCAGTATGTAAATACAGAAAAGTGGTGATGGAGTCAAGAGGTGTGGTGGACAACAAAAGATAAGACAGCGAGGTTTCAGGCAGACAGTTAATAATAACAAAATACCTTTTTGAAGCGCCACCTTTGGGCAGTCAGCTTTTTCTGTAAAAGCTACAACTCAGTGGAACGAACTGATGACATTAAGAACTGCATTTCTATCTGCAGTTTTAAAAACAAACTGAAAAATCTGCTTTAGGACACTCAGAACTGCAGCCATTAATGTCTTTTTAATTGGTATTTGTGTGTGTGTGTGTGTGTGTACGTGTGCTTTTTAGGGCGTGTGTGTGTAATATCTTGTTTCACGGTGTCGTGTATTTTATAGTCCAGCTTTTTTTGTGACATTTTAATGTTGTGATGTTTTTAGTGTGACCTGCCAGGAGACTGCAGATGGAAATTATCTTAAAGGTAACTGTGGTGCAATAAATCAAATGGAAACATTTATGTTTAGTATTGTACATGGTCCCTTTTTAACCCTCGTGTCATCGTGTGGGTCAAATTGGCCCCTTTGAAAGTTTGAAAATGTGGAAAAAATATATATATTTTTGCAGTGAAACTTCTGATGTCCACATTTTCAGCATTTTTGGGAAATCTTTGAACATTTTTTGGTGGAAAAAAAGAAATGTTAAAAATGTTTGTTTAGTAACATTCACAAAAAAATATATTTTTTTGTGAATGTTCTTAAAGACAATATTAGAAGTTTTGGATATATATGAAATCACTTTAGATATTTTTAGGATTTTTACTCATTTTTTGAAAATATTTACAAGAATTTTATTGCCAAATTTGGGGGATTTTTTTTTAAACTAAAACTTTTAAGGGAACCTTTTAAGGAATTGTTGGAATTTTCTTCATGAAGGTTTTGCAAATTTTCAGAAATTTGGGGAATTTTTTTGCTGATTTTGTGGAATTTTTTCAGACAAGGAAACAATATTTTTTGGTGCCTGTAAATGAGGACAACAGGAGGGTTAAATAAACTGCTAAAAGTAATAATAAAATGTAACTGAATCAAGAGGTGTGGCAGACAACAAAGAATAAGGGACTCATCAGTGACAAAGATAATGGAATACAGACTGACACTAGCAGGGGGTTTCTGTAGCAAAGGATGTGCTATTTTCTTCATCACCTGCCATCCCCATCCCAGCACCTCCTGCTATCTCCACCCTCCTCATCCCCACTCTCACCCAACTGGTAGAAGCAGATGGCCGCCTTCCCTCAGCCTGTTTTTTTCCCCTTCTTCCTTATTCTAGATTTTATTTCGTTCCTTCCCATTGTGGCTCATCAGGAATCCAAAGGCATCTTTGGATTGTTGGTTGTTCTGTTTATAATTCATACGGCCTCTATCTTACTATACTCAGCACTAGGAGATGGCACATGTTGTGAATCTGCCCTGTATAGATAAAATTGAAGTGAATTGAATAATTGGTCTGCATTTTATATATGTTTGTTTGTTAGAATGAAAAGAGAACGCTGGCAGCTCTGTTGTTGTGCTTTTTGTGTGACCGATGCGGATGAAGAGTCCGTGAGACTGAATACAGAGTGTTGTATATGTTTATACCTGTGATTTTTCACAGCTGTCTGTATGTGTGCAGGTATGTGTGCTTTAAAAATGTGGGTTTGACACTGAGGTGTCCCTGCAGGAAGGATGGGTTGTAATGCAGATGCTCCTCCTGTTCAGATGTCCTGTAGTCTGTTCGCCATAGACCGGTGGCTGCAACCAGACTGACACCTGTCTTATACCCCCCTCACCCTGTGCTTATAATACACAATTGGCATGACTGTGCCTGTGAGGGACATCATCAGCTACTGCACATTTACTCACTTGTCATATTAACATAAAGTCGCCACTTTAAGAAAAAATAAAAATCACATGCTGCCGACTCTTGGAAAATGAATGCAGGTTAAAATGGAAGGAATGAAGCAGTCAGAGCTGCAAAAATGAGTTGATTAAATGATCAGTTGCTTGGCAGAAATTTAATTAGCAGCTAATCTTATACACAATTGACACTTTTAGTCATTTCATTGCCACATTAAAACCTTAAATTGTCCGTTTTTAAAGTTTTCTGACATGCCTTTGTTTTTTTTTTCTCTTTAGGTTTTTGATCTATATTACAGGATGTATGTGTGCAGCACTTGAGCCTCTTGCAACATCCCATAAGCAATGAAGTTTCCTTTCTAAATGTGCTTTGCTTTGGCTAAATGGATTGTGATAAATCAATCTGTCCAGAAAAAAAAGGTTCAAATGTAATTTCAGGTTTCCGGACAGCACACACATGAGACCCACTTAACTTAATCTGAAGTTTTACGCTTCTTAACTACAGTAAAAACAATTCCATGAACTCTGGTTTACTCTGGTTTTATTTAGCTCATTTATAACCTCAGTGAGTAACAAGCCAGGATGAAGTTTGTTGAACTTCATTTCTTGGTGTCCTTGTGCAGATGAACAGACTACAGACTACACACACCTGTTTCTATATTTGGTGGATTATCTTTCGACATAGTCATAGTGTTAATTCTGGCTAATTTGAATGTCCATTAGAACAGGTAGGTACCACGTTGCCTGGATTGGAAAATAGAGGAACGCAGTTTAGTTCGGCTCCAGATGAAGATCTTTTAATGAATATATAGCCTCCTCCAGATTCCACTTAGGTTAAAGTCTGATGGGTATGAAGGCCGAGGCATGATTCACGCAATTTTTCTCCTCATCAAATCATTCAGTGACCTCCCTCCACCCCGAAGCATCTATTCGTTCTGGTTCTCCACTCATTTATTCAGGGATTTCCATCAATTTGTATGCCGACTAATGATTGGTCCACTTAATTGCACGGCACCAGTGAGGACCGGAGTGGCCGTTTGGATTTTAAGGTGATAAATTACCGAAAGATGTGTGAAAATAGAATAGGGAGAAGCCAGGAGGCGTAGCTTAGCACGAGCAAGGGCGAAGGTGTGAAATACGGCACCTTATCAAATTTTTCTAAGCTGCATGAAATAATACCAGGCTTTCTGCAGGTCTGCTATTGTCTGCCTCTTTTCTGTGTGATCTGTCTCTTAATAGTTGGCATACCTCCCGCATAAAATCCTGTGCGAGAGGTTGTGATCTTTTATTCTAATAGCTCTCTGGGGTCTTGCATTTTAATGAGTTGCCTTGAGCCTCTGGTCCATATTCCTCATTCTAGGTAAGATGGAAGTCTCTCCTTCTGATTCAACCTTGGCTCAGAAGCTCATCCTTAAAGTGGATGCAGAGAAGGGCAGATAAGACGCAGCAAATGTTTGGCAAAATTGTTAATGCCCTCCTCTAGGCTGATGGGATGAGCAGGTACAGTAAATATACAGCTGGGGAGGATGTGACTGCATGGCAGTGTTTGTGATTTGTGCTCCTCATAAGGCTGCCCACTTCATTTCAGAAACGCAAGCTTTTACCATCCGCCCACCTCCCGACTGTGAAGAAATGTGTCATTTTCCCCACATTTCCCAGTGGAGCCTCTTCCAGAGACTCTATTAGTCTCTGTGGAGATGGCCTTTGTGTATCCAGCCAGTATTTCTCCATGGTGGCTTCAACTGGATGAGCATGCTGAGCAGCATCTGATATCATCTGCTGTTTAATTGTGCACACACGCATTCGCACACACTGAGATGATTAATAAAGCTTAAGAAAACAAAAGCAGAGTTCTGTCACTTCCCTGCCGCCTCATATTAGTGACTTTTTTTTTAATGGATATTCTTTGGCAGAACATTAAAAGCATGAAATGTTTGGACAGGTCTGGTGGCATCAAAGTGGCAGGGTAATTAGATTTCCTCTGATGATGATGCGATCGTGTGGCGTCGCTGCTGAAATGTCCCTTTAACCCTCCTGTTGTCTTCATTTACGGGCACCAAAATTTTAGTTGTCTGAAAAAAAATCAAAAAATTCAGCAAAACAATGCCCTAAATTTCTGAAAATTTGCAAAATGTTCAGGAAGAAAATTCCAATAATTCCTTCAACATTTCTCTTAAAGTTTTATTTTTAAAAAATCCCCCCAATTTGGCAAGAAAATTCCTGTAAATATTTTCAAAAAATGAATAAAAATCTTCCAAAAAAAATCCTAAAAATATCTAAAGTGATTCCATATATATCAGTAAAACTTCTAATATTTTCTTGAAGAACATTCAGATATAAATCAACCAAAATCCAGAGAAATTCACTGGATTTTGGTTGATTTTTTTTTTTTTTTTGAGAATGTTCTTAAGAAACATTTTTAACATTTCTTTTTTCCACCAAAAATGTTCAGAAATTTCCCAAAAAAGCAGAAAATGTGGACATCAGAAGTTTCATTGAAAATATTGTTTTTTTTCCCCCCACATTTTCAAACTTTAAAACGGGTTTATTTGAACCGCAGGACGACACGAGGGTTAACCAATGGATAGTTATGGAGTTTCCTGATTGTCGGTGCAGCCGTGTACTAGAACATTACATTGCATTAACGCTCATCCACCCACTTTCTCTTTGTGGTTTGCTTCTTTAAGGTTTTGCTTCCTTTTTTAGTTGCTCCACCTAATTTTAGCAGATTCCTGTTTCCCTCCAGTCGTGTCCTCCTCTTTCCATCTTCTGCTCCAAACCCAGTTGCTTATCAGCATCTGATTTCCTTCCGTTGCTAATAAGGTTCTTGGATTGACGCTCTGTACTTGTTGTAATTCTTTCGTTTTTCTTCGGCTCACGTCTAGTTGACTTTTCTCGCTTCTCCCCTCGTCTCTGCTCTGGTCACGGGAGGAGGTGGTTCAGCTGGTCATTACGCTGGTGGACTGTCTGGCAGCCTTAGGGCCTGACATTTGACTCCTTCATGAGACCTGTAGCGTTCATTATGCCGCCAGTAGACGAAGGGACACGGAGATATGCAAATGCAGGAGAGCATGAATTCAGCTGCACAGGAGAAAGTTCTGATTAAAGCCCCAAGTGAAATTGAGCAGCATATGCATTTCTATATCGAGTATTTTGCATGTTATTCCATTGAGAAAAACAAGCTTTACATGGAATCTAAACATTTTGAATGGTTTTAATTGCTTTATGGGGTTTGTACATTCCTCTGTGGTTTCTGTATTTGCACGGTTTTCCTCCTAAACTTCAAACACCTACAACTCAGGTGGCATGATTGACACAAAACTGCCAAAAGCATCGTCTGTATAAATGCTGCTTGCTTCCGGTCCCTTGGAACTATGAATGGGAGGAAGCTGCTAAACGGAATAAATGGATTAGTAAGTGATTGTTTGGCATCAAGGAGTGGAGTGGCAGTGACTTGAGGCATCACTAGAGGCAAGGTGAAGACAGGAAATGCAAATGATTCTTTTGTGTGAGGCCTTTGGCAGTTGGTTTGACTTTGGTGCAGACTTGTAAGAGAAAAAAAAGACCCAGTGTCAATAACTTTTTTTGTTAGTTTGCATCAGAAATTAAAACAAAAAACAAAAAACAAGAATAAACAATAAATTAAGCTAAACTATGTCTGTGCTGATTTTGGAGTTAAAATTTCAGTTTCTGCACTTTGTTGTCACAAATATAGCAAATAAAAGTTCAGAACTGTCCAGTTATTATGAATAAAGCTTTATTTGCTGTGTTTGAACTGAAGTCTGACATCAAACCAAATCAGAATGAATAGGCCGAGAAACAAAAAGAATTAAAAACAGTGCAATTAAAGCTCTTCTGCTGCAGAACACAGACCACCTAGAGCTGAAATCTTCTGACAAACTGGAGAGAAATTAGGATTCAGTGTTAGGAATGAGGTTGCCTTCTTGGCTATGTCAGGTTCACTTCATTTGAGCAATTTCAAGTGGTATTAAAATTCATTTTATGAAAATAATAATGTGCATAAAGGTGTTTTACTGCTTTGAGCTATTGTCTGAGAAAAGTGCTCTTTAAATGCAACTCGCCATGTAGATTTTGGTCCAATAACCTGATTTACTCGTTCATATTTCAACCATATGCATCTAAAAATACATAAATACTGTATGTATATAAATGAAGTATAGAAGGCAGGTGTGATTTTCAGTCTGATTCCTATCTGTAAACTCGTCGACTGATCTTCTTTGGCTTTGTGTCTTTGTAAATGAGTTAATACACCTCATTTATTTTTTTCAATTATCAACTTAAGATGTGATTTCATTACCAAGCTTTGATTGTCATTGTGTAGTCTGGGATTGTTTGGCAGACTCCTGTGTTCATTAGCTTAGTGTTATTTATATTCTCATTAGCAAATGTGTCACCAGTATGCAGCGGTGGGAGAAATAACAGCACCTCTTCCTTTCTGTCTGTCACTCAAGGCTGAGCACAAGCAGAGCAGTGATATTTTATCCTTCAGTCTGTACACTTTGCATATCACAGTCAGATTTTTCCCTCATCAGATGCTAAAAGTTTGTATTTTCTTCTTCTTTTCTGAGTGGATTGCAATGAGTTGTATCTCCTATAAACTGTTCAGAATCCAGCTTTTGTCACTGGTCCAGCTGTGGCCTCTGCAGATTCTGGCTGAGAAGATAGAATGGAGAAACTGCATTGTGAAGGAGGCAGGAAAGGGCAGCTGGACTGTATTTCACTCCATTTACTTGGCTGTCAACAAGGGACTCATTATCTCATATTTAGTTTCCGTGCACCCGAGCTCCACAGCAGCTTTCCACATCTCCGGCCTCAGCCGTTCCTGTTGTTGCATCTAAATTCATTTATTTAGAGGAACTTTTCTCACCAGCCAAATTGTCAAAAGTTTTTTTTGGGACAACAACATTCGCTTCATTTCCCAGCTGCAAATATTGTTTCCTATCAACATTTGTCTTGCAAATGAAAAATATTAAAATGAGAATCAAGTTGCAAATCGATCTCCACAGAATGTTAAAAAACATGCAGGGCAACAAATGAGCAGAAATGGGATTTCTGCTGCCAAGGTTGGGATAGAAAGACTATCTGGTAAACATTGTTTGAAAGCTGGGAAATTAATATTTGAAAGAAGAACTGCCTCTGTGGCTGTTTGTGAAGGCTTGAAGGAGGCACTGAGTAATTTCTTGTGGCTGGATCCTCTAGACAGAGAAGGAAGCTGTGACCTTGCAGGATCTTCTGCTACTTCTCTTTTTATTAACTTGTTTGAGGGTCTTGAGTATTTTAAAAGTGGATTATTGAGTTGATAGTGCTTTGTCAAACCAGTGTGCATATGGACAACCATAGGGAAAGATATGGGTGTCCGAATGGACATTTGAAAAAAAAAAAAGGAGAGAGAGATTGTATTAAACATAATAAAACTCTGTGCAAAAATGAGTGTAAAAATGCATTTAAAATAGAGCATTTTCGATTTCAGTGACAGTTTAGACTACAGCTACTCTATTCAGATGGGACAGAGAAATATTGCACAAATATTGAACAAACTGTCAAAAATGAATAATCCTGAAGGAGATATCCCTCACACTGGAATCTGACCTGATGGTCTGGTCCTCTATCAAATAAGTCCATTCATTAGTTAGCATGTTGTACCTTTTTCTGGGTTAAGGTGGTGTTGGAATGCTGAGGGAAACAGTTTTAAACTTTAATATGCAGAGGTAAGGTCTTTCTAGATGTCAGCGCTGTGGTCTGAGGGATCCAACAGAACTTTTGGAGCTGCAGGCTGAATTTCGGAGAACGGATTCATGAACCTGTTCCATCTGGTGAAGCGCCGTGGCCTGGAGAAGGAAGCTGGCGGAGTTGATTAAGGCAGGGTTTCTGGTGAGACTGAAAGGAGCGTGACCCCCGAGGCAGAGAGACAACGGAGTAATTTGACTTGACAAAGACAGACTGGAGTAAACGAACTGGAGCGGAGAGTTGGCCTCGTGCTCAGCAGCGTTTTGGTGAAATTAGAGGATCTGGCAGCGTTGTGGAGGGATGAGCTGATGTGGATATGCTGCTGGTTTTGACTGGCTAAAGATCAGGAAGTAAGAGAAAACGAAGCGCCACGCCCACAGAGGAGGGAATAAACATGAAGAGACATGAAGGGGAAATGAGCCATGATGGATTTTAGAGCAGCTCTTTTCTATTTTTCATAGCCTTTATATACTTTGCCACAGTTACAGCAGGAAACGTTAAAAGCACTCATATGAAATTTATACGGCCATATATATATGACTTTACAGTAGGATTAACTTATTGTTGTGACAGTTCTTTCATAGGCAGCCTCATAAATGTGTTATTTTTCTAACAAAGCTGAGCAAATTGAACTAGCTGCTAAATGCTTGCTGATGCTGCGACTATAAAAGAACATTCATTTGTCTTTTCCTTTTCTGTTTCATTCCGTTTCTTCCTTTTTGGCACTGGAGAACGAGACACAATATTTACCAGCCTTCACAGGAGGCCTTCTGGAGATGCTGTCTGTTGGTTCAGTCGCAGTGCAGGGGGATGGCGGGTGTCAGATAGGCAGCCAGGCAGGTAAAACCCATGAAGTCCAGTGGAATAAATAAGCTGCCAAAGCGGTGGGTCGAGTGCTAATGGTGCTTTAAGAGAGAGTGGTGTAGAAATCAGTTTAATGAGATAGAGAAATTTAACAAATATGTGTTTAGACAGGGATAGTAGTGGCCAGAGTGCTCCTGCAGTGTGGAAGAAAGTTACAGCAGATACAAATAGAGTGAAACACATCCAAGTGAACTCCAACTTTAATGTGAGATAAATCTGTGGATGTTCTCAGTCATCCAGGTCATGATAAGTCTCAAGCAAGCATAAGTTATGGCAACTGGACTAACCTCGTGTGAGTCGAAAACGTTTCACCTCTCATCCAAGAGGCTTCTTGAACTGAAGAAGCCTCTTGGATGAGAGGTGAAACGTTTTCGACTCACACGAGGTTAGTCCAGTTGCCATAACTTATGCTTGCTTGAGATTTAATGTGAGATCTTTGTAAGAAACATCACTTAAGGTCCGAATCACACGGAGACCGAAACACTTCTTTTTTTTTTCTGCAAAAAAGCCAGAAAGACACATTTCAGTGTTGTGGTGAGGAGGGATTCAAGCAAAAGAGAATCTGATATTTGAAGTCATCTCCTTGAAATGACAGGTTTAACAAAAGATACAGAGACAAGCAGACACCCAGCATCCCTGCACCGAGGAGCAGTGTGGTTTTAACAATAGGAAGCAAACAAGTGCAGACAGGCACAGAAAAGTGCACAATTCAGGCAAATAGATCTGCTGATAGATGCTTCAGCGATATGCAGACTTGGACCACTTTCACAACCATCGCCTCAGTGCTGCAGCTGAATAGGAGACAGTTTTAGATGCAAAAAAAGGAGGAATTGTAGATGCAAGTGGAAGTAAACGGTGGAAACAGCAGGACGGAAGTACATGTTGCCTCTCTTACTGTTCTTTTGAATAGCTGTTTAGTTAACAATGCATTTGGATCACTTACAGCACTACTGGTTTCAACTATTCAAGTAAAGAGGATATTCAGTTAAATGAAATCTGTTTTTATCATGTGATCCTTTAAAGTAAAGCATAATACATAGAAAACCCTCTTTTACAAGACGCATGCCTTTAAGCTACATTTTAACAATAAAAATGATGCTTTCAAACTACTACAACATTAGACATTAATGATTAAGATTTTTACATTCTATTCATGTTGATCAGTACGCCATGATAATGAGCCACCATGAACAGCCCTAAAACTGAAGAGAATTCTTTAATGTTAACAGCTTTTCTTTTCCTTTGTGTTATTTTGAGAGCTAAAGAGGCAAAACTCTTAGAATTCACTAAATGCAGAGTATGTGTTGTATAGCAGAGATTTTCCTTCTTTTCTTGTGACCTCTGTTATTCATCATGTGACCTCTCTATAGTGTTGTGACCCTGATGTTGGAAACCTCTGCATCCAGCAGTTCTTCAGTGGGGTTAATACTGACATATATACATGCCTTTGTGCTGGAAGAAGGAACATGAAAAGTTATTTTCTAAACCTAAACTGTATCAGTGGCATTAAGTGCTGAGTTTCTGCGCATCTTTCCATGTTAGCTGATCTCCACTAAGGATGTGAATAAACCGAGCTCCAGCTGATTTAATCTGAGTTCCCGCTATGGTGCTACAGGACGGAGGGTGCAGGAAGTATTTCTCTACAATATTAAGTATTCCTTGCACAGTAAATACACACAAATACAATCTGAAGACTACAAGAAGTGCTGTGACTCAGTGGTTAGTGAGTGTAGTTTCCACTGGAGTGTTTTCTGTTTTTTCTGCCTCATCTTCTTCATGTACACAGAACGCTGCTCTTGGATATGCACTGTTTAATTCGTCGTCCACGGTATGGGTGTCAGATGAGATGATTCATCTTTGAACTTCCTTTGATGTCATTCAAACCTGAGAACAGAACGGGTCAGCTCTTGGTATTTTTCACGGTCTTGATCCTGGTTTTAGAATCTCCATTGTCAAATAATAGAAAATGAAATTCCAATCACTCACATTCCTGCAGATGCAGAGTAACATACAGTCGATTCAGAGACGTACTAGCATCACATTTACTCCTTTTTTTCTCCCCTCTCTTGTCTTGTCTATGCTCTCTTGCTTCATCTTGGCTTTTCACCCAGAGATCTGCCGGCTCCCACTGATTTCCCTCGGTGTTTGAGAGATACAGGAGCTAGCTGTAGGCAGCAGTGCCGTGTCCCACCAGCCCGTGTGATGAAATCAGTCCACAACATGTGTATCTGTGTCTGTGTGGGCTTTTTCTTGGCCAATTGTTGCATCTTCTTCACGTGTGAATAGGTAATGATTTACCTCAGAGCTCTGCCGCTTCTTGCCTTCTTCTGTTTTCCAGTCATTATGCAGTCACTTGATAGACATGCATCTATATCGTAGCGTTTCAGACTCTTTTTTCCATCTCTGCCTTTATTGTGTCACTTTTTCTTCTGGGTCCAGTGTCATCCAGCAGAACAGCAGATGGATACGAGTGATAGCGAGGTGATGGCAGTCCTGTGCATTCACTCCATCCTGCCGTAAAGCCATCCAATACAGTTACGACTGATGGAGCGTCGGCTGCTGCCAGCAGATGAAGCTGATAAGAGAGGTCTTCACTGAGGCCACCCACATGATATCACTGTATGATTAAACGCAGCGTCCGCTGTCCTGCCACAGAACACTAGATGTTTATCGTAGGTTGATTGATGCTGATGGTGGTGTTGGATCCTGGACTGATGGATGTATATCCGTCACATGATACTAATTTGTGAGCAGAATGATGGTATCTGATGGACAGAGTAAGCACTGAGACGGGTCAGCTCGCCTCTGATTTCACACGAACCACATAATATGATTGTGCTGCGTTCGAGAGACCTCAGTTTTCCCCGCAGAATGACGACATAATTCACTGAATCTGCTCTAGATAACCAATTTTCTTTTTTTAACACTTTAATTCGCTGCCGGGTGCTGCAGTGTGTGAACACGCGTGACAATTTGTGTGCACGCTCACTGAGTCGTCTCTTCACATTCTGGCTTCCAAGGTGTGAAGTGGAACAGAGTATAGGTAATGAAGGAGACGGGGCTGTGTAATTATTCCGCAGAGGAAGGATTACCAGTTTACTTAACATTAATGGTTCACCTTGAAGTGCAAATGTCAAGGGGATAAAACTCACACCTCTCTGCCCCTCATTACCTTCAACTGGACTGAAGACGTTTACCACTAAGCCACCATTATTTAATGTAGACTTTGCATATTTTCCGTTAGCCCACTTTGTGTCTTATTTGAGGAATTTGGCTAATGCACTGTGGCAAAGCACTGTTGGGTATTAAGAGGAAGCATGAAAAGAGATGGACGTTCATGAGCCTTGCTACGCAACGCTGCAGTTTGGGGCCATATTGTTGCAAAACTGAAACCAGAAGCAGAATCACATCATTATCCACATTGATGACTTGTGTCAATTTACAATTCTGGTGTATTATTGCAGGCGAGATCGACTCCATCGTTCAAGTAAATAACACACAGAGAGTGACCAAAGTGTTCCTACGTCTCCTCAGAATGCAGTAACGCCTCTGTCTTTGAATGAGTCAGACAAGTACAAAAAACTAGATATTTAGGCGTTGATATTTCCCCAGTAAAAGTATGAAGCACTGGATGGAGATGCAGTTAATCTAACCCCGTCTACATGTGTCTGCGTACATGGGAGGATGCAGTGAAATTCCTGAATGTGTAGTTTGAGCGACGGTGAGTGTTTCTCATCGCTGAGAGACAGAGATTGAGGGCTGTGAGTGTGTCAAGGATTGCCTCCTATTTCAGCTCAGCTGCAGAGGGCAGGATTTCCATTTTTCTTCCCATTACCAAATAAAATGCACCCTGCTGCTAGAGCTGACATAAGGGAGAAAAACACATTAATAAGAAAGGAGAAGTTTTGAAGCAGCTGTCTGGGCAGCTGTAGTTTGAAATGTCGCATTTCATTCATCTGCTGCTGTGACAGCTCTAATTTCACAAAAGGACTGAAAACACAACATACATGAAATATCTAGACTGAAATCTAATGTTGCAGTAATCGCATGGCAGGATGGACATGTTTTCAAGATTTTCTGCAGGTGTCTGATGTGTTTAACTGCCCTGGATGTTTAGCTGAGGATCTCTTACCCTTCATGTTTAGAATACGCAGTGACAAATGCATCTGTTAACCCTTAGAAGCATCAGTGGGTCATTTTCTTGGAATCTCTTTGTCATGAAAACTTATTTCATATTCCAGCTATTCCTCAAAAAACTTATATTTATTATCCTTCCATTTAAATTTTTACATTACCTTTTAGACTTTTAAAGAAATTATAATATTTGTATGACTACCCCAAGCTCTTTATCACTGATAATATCATACAAGAGATGATGGAGAGACGGAGAGCAGCAGCAGATGGAGGAAAAGAAAATGGATGCTGACATTCTTCTACTGCTGCTCTGTTTAATATTCTTCTTTTTCAATTATCAAAATGTTCCAAATCTGCTCTAAAGTGAAAATAAACATATTTCAAACATGAACTCATTCTTGTGTGGACCAAAATATAATACAAGCAATAATACAAATTAGTATTCTTTACCAAAATGACATAAAAACACTGATTCTTGTATGGGTCATTTTGACCCACTAATAGATAGAAGAGTGCAGGGTCCAATCACTCGTACATCTGCGGTTTAAGGGACTAAATTAAATTCAATCTGGTTGCTTATTAGCTCATTTCCTCCAGATTCTCATTCATGACAGCAGCATTTTGTTACCTCTCTGACACATTTGGAGTACAGACTCAACCACCTTCTTCTCTCCTCCAGGAACCACGGTGATGACGATGACGGCATTCGATGCAGATGACCCCGGCACGGACAACGCCGTGTTACGCTACAACATCGTCAGACAGTCGCCTGACAAACCTTCGCCGAACATGTTCTACATCGACGCAGAAAGAGGCGACATCGTCACCGTCATCTCTCCGACGTTACTGGACAGGGAGGTGGGTTAACTCTGCGTTGTGTATCGCTGTCCACTGGGTCCCTGGACAGTTGCTAGTCTAACACTTCCTGAAATGAAGCTCCCACATCTACTCAACATGTCACCAGTGCTTCCAGTGAGTGTGTGTCTGTTGTATACCACCGATATGTGTGTTTTATGAGGAGGCGCCGGTGCTTCCGAGCGAAGCCAGATGAGCGTCTCTCCATTTACCCGTCTAACCAGAGCGAGACAACGGGATGATTGCTTTTCCAGTGGGGTGACGAATGCCAGAACATCGATTGGGTTCGCTGGTGGAAGAGGAATATTAGCTGTTGTCAGACACTTGGCGAATAGTTTAATTGAGGTGATACACACTCATCCGCCCACTCTGGTGGTGTCCAACAAGCCGGCTGAAAAACCTCCCATCCGGAACTGCTGGAACCACAGCGCCTAACTGCTCTGATGAGCCAATCCCCTCAGCCACAGTAAACTGCTTAATAGAGGCATAATTGATTAAAAGTACGATGAAATGAAATGTAATCAATGCAGTGAGCACTGTTAGCTGCTTTTTGTGAAGTGATGGAGAGGCCAAATTATTCTGGAGATGTATGGTGGCACTTGTGGCTTCTGTTCCTGTAATAGGAGGGTGAAAATGAGACTTTGAAAAGGGATATCTCAAAAGATAATGCTCCTGGAAGAGGGAAAAAAACAATAGTAGCGCTCTTACAACGTCAGCAGTGGAGATTTATTGCAGCACTAACAGGCTGCTGCTGGAATATGCAGCTGAATACCTTTGAAGATGGCGCGTCGCCAAATTATCGGCCTGTTTGTGGCCTCGATAAATCTATTCAAAAACAGATCGTTCCTCTTCACTTTGTATTCCATAACTCTCAAACGTTATTAGTGAGCACCTCAAAGTCACAAAGACCCGAGGCCCCAGTCGCTTGTCTCTACATGTAAACAAAATCACACTGGAGTTGTGCTTTATTATCTCAGGTTGGCTTCAGAAAGCCCTCAGGTGGTGGCCACACTATATTTCCATTTCATTTGAAGCTGTAGGAGCAGTTCTGATTATGCGCCTCTACCAGCTCTTTGTTTGGATGCACTGACGTTGATTTCATTTATTTTTTGTTGTTTAACCTCTTGGATTTGTTTCTAAGTTTGGCTAGACCTGCTGAAATATGATTTGCATGGAAGGGTTGCGAGTATTGGTCGGCTGAAGTCACAAATAAGACACCTTTGGCATTTAAGTGTTTTCGATTTCAAGCAGTGATTCGACTTCACACCTGTGTGAAGTGATGTCACACTCCATGAAATCTTCATTTCAAACAAGTGGAATCCAAAAAGCTTTTCTGTTTCTTTCCTACTGGGCAAACAGCCATGACTAATCCATGGAGGAGATATTAGAGTCAGCCACCTACTGTAAAAGCAGTAATAAGCCTGGAGCACCATGTGTGATTGTCTTCATGTTGTATCTACAAGTATCTGTCCCCTCTTCCTCACTATTTATAAGTGTGCTGTTTTTTTTTTGTTGTTGTTGTTGTTTTTAAAAATACATCCTCAGGGATTTGGCAAACGTCCAGCAGCTGATCAGTATCTCTGTCTGGAAAAAGCCAGATGGAAGTGCAGAAGGGACAAGTTTTAAACTGTACTCCTCTAACTTCCACATTTTAACTCAGCCTCTTCAGCACATTCCCATAAATATGACTCCAACTTGACAGCCATCGATTCCATCTGCCGTCCAGAGTGTAGTTTTTCAGGACAACATGTCCAGCATATGTCTGCAATATTCTGCAGCAAAGAGACAGAAAAGTTTAAATGCCAGGAGAGGGAAAGAGGGGAAAAAAGAAGTGAGAAAGAACCAAACTTTGCACCTTTTCCACCAGATTCCTCAGATGTAATATCAGGTGGTGCTCTGAGTGTGTTTTGGAGAGACAGCTCACCTGCTCCGGGGAAGCAGAAAGCAATCCGGAGAAAATTGGAAAATCAATTTTGTCACATTGAAATCAGTTTGAATTTCCCTCCAGTGCTTTCTCTGAGGCGTAAAATCCTGTCTTTATATGCACATTTATTCCAGCACTGTCTGTTTTTCTCCCCACTTTGCTTCAGACGTGTCTCTGCTCCCCATCTGATGTTACTGAGACACACGACGCCATCTGATCAATGGCAGGCTGTAATTCCTGACAGCTAATATTGCTGTTCGGATGAGGAACTTTCATAAGTTTAAAAAAGATGAAGGGGTGCTGGTATCCTCCCCTGGAGATCTCTCTTAATCTACTTTATAAAAATGTCCATCTAAAGCGGTCGTCTCTGAGCAACTGAAACGTTTCTGCTGATGAACGGGGGCTTTGCAGTGTGTAGCATTTCTTCTTACAGCACGCTGGGATTCCTTTTAATTATTTGACTTTATTTCACGTGTCAACAGACGCTAATTTGAACCAGAAAAGCCAATATAGGAAGCAAAGGGTGCCTAGTCTTTAACTTATTGTTTCTGATTAGGTTTGACAGGAAATACATGAACTGATAATGAGAAAAAGGACACGGAGGGTTAAAAGCACTCTCCAGTATTAATAAGCGTGTTCCAGCCTCCTTGGCCCATGTGAAGGCGAGCGTATGGCAGCTTGACAGAGGCAGAGTGTGAGGTTATCTCAGAAACACACAGCTGAAATATGCTTTCTTCTTTTGTGCCATTAAGCATGTGTGTGTATGAGTGTGTGTCACTGAGAATAACTGAATTAATTTAAAGATAAAAATCCAGTTTTTAACCTTGCTAAAATGCCCATATGGTGTTTTTATGTGCTGGAAGGCAAATCATGAGCAAAACAAGTCATCAGTACTAAGAATGAGCATTTCAGTGGTAAAACTGCAGCGTTTGCAAGAAGTTTAACAGTTACAGACCTTAGTAACGAATCCCATTAAATTACAACGTGATTTTCCGCATCATTGTTTTTGTACAGTATTAGTTTCTTGTTCAAACATTTGTGGCTGAACAATGTTTCTGTACCATCAAACTGCTTTCTGACGGGAGCACATTTTCATCTGTAACGAATCATAACTGCGTTTCTAATTAACGTCTGCTCCATCTGACCAATCATGTATTAGATGGCGCGGGACTTGTCACCCTGGTAACCCAGAAAATGGAGGAGAAGCTTCAAATATGTAGTGGAAGGGTTGTATTTTCAAGATTCAGGAGGTTTATTGTGACACGTACAGAAAACCAGACAGCTACTCTGTAAAGTAAGTCTTACTTTAACCAAACGTACACAGTTCAGAAAGAACTAAAGTAGTTCTAAATGAAGTAAGCAGAGTTAAACCAACAGCAGCTTGGATCTTACAGTGTATTTGTAAACTTTGGTTTGGATAAAGGGACTATAGGCAGCAGTAAAGTGGTGATTTTAACCCTAATTATGACATTTTACCTGATCTTAAGCCCAATGAAGCTTCTAACAAAGTGTGATATTTTCATAAAAGTCAACCAGAAGTAGAAACCAACAGTTTTGAAACACATGGTGTCAATTCCATTATGGGATGTGAACCCTCGTGATCTGAGTGGAAGTCCAGATGATTAGTTAATAATGGGGGTTGATACTCTCAGTCTGAAACATCCAAAACTGCGGAAAATCAAACACGGGTCACTCCATTCCTGATTTGCTTGAAAGTTGTTTATCATGAACTACAGATGTTTAAAATGGCATCTGTGAAATGTTAGATCGATATTTCAAGTATTTTCCAAGATCTTTTAAAATCTAAATTGGCTGCCAGCCCATTTTCAGCACTTTTTTTCTGCACATTGAAGTTGAGTTTGAGATTTTAGGGTCTGTTGAGAGACAACGGAACACCTTCAGAGAGTAGAGGAGCATCAGCTGAGCACAACAACCTACATCCTATAAAACAAACCATGATCTGAATATCTCAGCCTGCTGGTTTATTGGTCTAACCCTGGTCTCTTCATACACCACCTCCTGAACGCAGCACGTCCTGTTTATAGGCGAGATGCGAATCAGAACAGAGGTGAGGACGGATGGCAGGTGGAGGGGAGTGGAAATCTACCTCACCTTGCCCTGGAAAGAACAAGGCCTCTCTGAATGTGATCATTTGTACCCTTGTGATTAATTTGCTTCTGGAAAATCTATACAGTTGTCTGGAACAAGCATTTAAAGAGCTTTTTGGGTTCTTTCCTTTTACTTTAGCATTCTCTAGCTGCTTTTTGTGCATGGAAAAGGTCTGCAAACATAAACCAAAGGGAGTTATTTTCTCCCACAGAAAACATTGCTCCTTACCCATCTGAAATGCCTCATTTGCTTTTCTTCTGTTGTGTAGTTATGCCACACTGTAACACATTCACCTCAGAGACGGGAGAGAGAAAAGCTGCAGCAGCAACGTACACGATGAAGACCCTGAAATAAAATGAGGAATCTGTAACTAACACAAAGCATGTTCTTTTCATTCATATCTATTCTCATTCATGCTGTTGTTTGACACTTAATGAACACAATCACAAAGACAGATGTGAGAAGTTTAGCTGGATGCAGACACTAGGAGCTAATATCGTGCTCTAAATAAGAAAAATGACAGGGCTTGCTAACGTTATTGGCTGGAACTTATTGCAGAATATAGCTGAAGTTACAGTACAGTGATAGAATGATCACATTTCTTAGACATGCCCACGGGCACACACACACACACACACACACACACACACACACACACACACACACACACACACACACACACACACACACTGATCTATTCTAGCCCATGGAGTGTCCGTATGCAGGCAGCCTGTAACCAGAGAGGACAGACTGCTAATGGCAGCGTGACTTTCTGACTCCCTGATGCTCTCTGGCCAATCTGGAAGCTGTCACTGCTCCCGATGGCCAATCGATGGAGCCCAGCGACCCCTCCATCCCCCTCCGTGTTCGACAGAGGTGAATTACACGGGGGGATAGGATGGATGTCTGCGGCCATCTTTGTGTGTCCGTTAGTGTACGTGCAAGTTGATAAAACTGGATTTCGACTTTTGTTTGGAGCCTTGCTTGTACTTTTGCACCTCATCTGTGGAGGTGTGTTTATGAGTGCTTGTGAAATCCTTTAGTTTGTCAGAAAGAGAACAAAGCTCATTTTAACAGCCAGAACATTACAGCAGTATTTTTCTTTTTTATTTTTAGTGGAAGGTGACTTTGAAATAGAAGGCAACACTTAAGAATCACTGTTGTAAAAACATTTGCGCTTGGAAATGACAGTCTGACCAAGGAAATAAAGATTAGATGCCTTTATTATCAATGGACATATAAATACTATATATCTATAGTATTTATATCGCAGCATGAGCCGTAGTGGGAACTGCTTAGAAAATGTCACAATATGTATAAATAGAATATAAATATACACCGATCAGGGATAACATCATGACCACCTGTCTAATATCGCGTTGGTCCCTTCATGCTGCTGAAACTCCTCTGGCCCAGTGGTTCGTGGACTCAGGACCTCTGGGGATGTTCAAGTGGAAACTAAGTCACAAATCAAGGCCTAAGCCTCGACCGTGTTCAAATGTTAAAGGTCTTCAAAAAAATCACCAGGAGAAGTCAGCATTCGAAGGCAGCAGGATTTATTGTCAACAGAAATCCAGGAGTAGTTCTTAGCAGTGAAAAACCAGAGATTCTGAGCCGTTCTTCGTCTTTATGCTATACGTTGTGATCTTCCAGGTGTGTGTGTGTGTGTGTGTGTGTGTGTGTGTGTGTGTGTGTGTGTGTGGGTGTGTGTGTGTGTGTGTGTGTGTGTGTGTGTGTGTGTGTGTGTGTGTGTGTGTGTGTGTGTGTGTGTGTGTGTGTGTGTGTGTGTGTGTGTCTTCCACAGACACACACCATACCATCAAAACATCAGTCATTACTACTATTATCAATCTTTATGTATTTTATACACAGGTTTTAACTCTGGGCTTCAGTCTAATAGCATTTGCCAGAATTAGATCATCTTTTACTTTTAGTACTTCGTACCCAGAACATATTATACTATAAAGTCCTGTGGCACCGGGATGGTGGCAGTGGATTCGGCTGTTCTGTGGGTTGCAGGGTGTTGCCTACCTAAACCAGGCTGATCCTGGACCGTCCCCCAGATGCTCAGTAAGATCTGGATCTGGGGAGTGAGGGACCCATGCTGGGCCACTCCTGAGCAGTTTTTGTGGTGTGTCGAGGTTCATTGACCTGCTGAGGGTGGAAACTGGCATCAAGGACTGTTGGTGTTATCATGGGGGGTGGAGGGCTGACCTCACCTGCCACATGTTTAGGTGGTGGTACATGTCAAACATCCACATGAATGTCAGGACTCAAGGTTTCCCAGCAGAACGTTGCATTAGAACAAGATGTTTTTCACTTCATCTGTCAGTGGTCATAGTTTTTTGGGTGATCAATGTATATATGTAAGTAATAAATATACAGTAGTATATAATCCTCAGACTGAATAGTTTACTGCTTGTTATACATCAAAACTGTCCGTTTTACCCTGATGGGTTATGATCCTTGTGCAAGCAGATGCTCTTTAGTGTGTATGTTACTGTAAATATGTTTCCTTTGACTTATTCTCTTTGTTAAACCAAACTGGAACCAGTTAAAGTATAAAAGCATGTGGACAGTTATTCCTCATCAACATCATAGTATGCGGCTGTAAGTAAAGCGACCCGCTGTCTGTTTGGCACCGTTCTTTCCAGTAGACTGATAAGAATCCTGTCTAATGGTTTATTTGGCTCGGTAGCCGGAGTGGCTACATGCCTGTGTGCTGTGATGAATGACAAGTAGAACCTGGGCCTGTTCCACTTTTAGGGAAAACTACATTCATTTTCTCCATTTTCATTGTTCTGATGCCCTGTTCTCCTCACACCCTGCTGCCTGTTCGTCACATTGTCTTCTTATTATTTCCGTTTTCTGTTATTTTCTCGTTTTGTCTTCCTGCCTTACTGTCTGTCTCCCTCTTTTTAACATTTTTTTTGGTCTCCGTCAGCCTGGCCTCCCCTTTTTCTGTCAACACTTCACTGTGGACATCCAATTACTGGCAGGTCATAGCATCGTGATTCCATTCAGAGCAGCGCCATTCAGCACGGGCCTCAAACAGCCATTCAAATTACATCCTCGGCTGCCTTCTGAGTTGGCCCACTGCAAAATGTTGTTTTCAAACATTTCTGGGGCCACCACCTAATCTGATCCCCCAAACATAATTGAATGTCAGTCGTCACATAAAGATGCTTTCCTCTCTTCAATTAGCATCTCGTTTCCGCATGTCACAGCGACGAGACAAAGCAGACAGAGAAATATTTACTCCTCCCAGGAAGAGGCCGAAGAGAGTTATTATATTATGTCATTTATATGCAAATAATACCGCACGGGGAACACACTGATAAGATTTCATTACAGCAGATTTGATGTACACTTCAGTTTATAAACTCCCTTTCATTCCCCTATTATGATCTGGAGATTGGAAAGGTGTGAGGGGATGAGGTGGGTGGAGAGCGAGGCAGGAAGAATAGGTCCTCGGAGCAGGTAAGAAGTAAAAAGAGGCAGAAAAACAAGCCTCATGTCAGTCTGGCGAGGCGGCCGACGTCTTCAATATGGCAAGATGTTAATTATGTAAGCGATGATCCTATTTTGAGTAAAATCTTCAACAAAAACGGGGTATGATACAAGTATTGGTGTGTTTCGGTTGATCAGGACAAGACAGAACAAGATGGCAGAGACTAAAAAGCCAAACTCAAGGCATCAAAACAGCCAACAAATGTGTCTGAGTGACATGACTGTGGCTACGTCTTTATTTTTTTCATATCAGTCCATGATACATGCAGCATTCTTTAAAGTGAAGGTCAAACATCCAGGTGAAACAACACAAAGCAAAGTATGCAAGCAGAACACATTCTTCTGTGTGTGTGGTGAGGAATTTCAGGTTTATATTTGACACACACAAATATATGTGTATATATGTTATGTTTTGTTTGCTTTCCTTCCCTTCGTTTTCTTTTCCGTGGGTACTGTGAGTCTGGGCAGCTCGTTTATGCTGTGCACCTTTGGGTGTATTCATACATTTATTCATATTATGTGAAATAATAGTCGTTGCATTAAGGCGAGTGTTTTGCAGTCGGCAGTGTCAAACTCATTTTAACCGCATCTGTTCTCCATATTTTTTACGTTTTCTTCACTTTTTCTGCGAGGAAAAAGGAGTTTTCTGATCAAACATTGTTAATTCAGCTCATTGGTGAAACATACAGCTGTATTTGTCAATATTTTGCCTGTTTTAGATCCTTGATTTAGTGGGAACAACTTGTAAAAGACAACAAATGGCAGATTCAGGTTTGGTTGTTGTCAAATAGAAGCATTTTTTGTTGTTGTTTTTAGATCAAAAGTTGTTAATTCAGCTCATTAGTGGAACATACAACTGTTTTATTTCAATCCTTTTGCCTATTTTAGGTCTTGATTTTAAGTGAATGACTTGTAAATGACAACAAATGATGAATTTAATTTTAATTGTTGTTTAATAGTTTTTCTTATCAAACGTTGTTAAATCACCTCATTAGTGTAACACCCAGTCGTATTTTTTTACTTTAGTTGGAATGACTTGTAAAAGACAACAAATGACAAATTCAGGTTTAATTGCTGTTGAATAGTTGTTGGTTTTTTTTTTTTTTAGCAAAAGTTAATTCAGCTCATTAGTGTAACATAAATTTGTGTTTTTATTTTATATTTTGTCTGTCTAGAACCTTGATTTTAGTGGGAATGACTTGTAAATAACAACAAATGATGAATTCAGTTTTAATTGTTGTTTAATAGTAGTTTTTCTTCTTATCAAACGTTGTTAAGTCAGCTCATTAGCGTAACGTACAGCTGTATTTTTCAATCTTTTTGCCTGTTTTTTTCCCTTGATTTAGTGGGAATGACTTGTAAAAGACAACAAATGACAGATTCAGGTTTAATTGTTGTTAAAAAGGAGTTACTCTGATTAAAAAAAGTTATTAAATCAGCTCATTAGCGTAATGTACAGCTGTATTTTTCAATCTTTTTGCCTGTTTTACTGCTTGATTTTAGCGTGAAAGATTTGGAAAAGAGATGAATTTTACATGCAGCAAGAAAACAAACCTGGTTCTAATCAGATCAGACCCAGATGATGGCTTTCACTCAGAAAAAGAAGTCCAGGAAAGAAAGTGAAACAGTGAGTACATTACCAGGAGATCCCATTATAAAGACTGTTACTGCGTGTTGGCCTGCAGCCAGAGTTCTGGTAGCAGTAATCAATAGGATGTAGTCGGTGTGGACCCGACCACCTCACGCTCTCTTGTTCCTTCCTGAAATGAACAAGGTGGACACCATTCACAGGCACTGATGGAATACAGCAGCCCTCCTTTCCTCCTCCGTCTCCTCAGCATCCTCCTCCTCCTCCTGCCATCTCTCCCTCCTCTATCATGCCTCTGTCCAGTTGCATTAGTGAGGAAATGAGATTCCCCCTAATTAATTAGATCTCTGACTGCTAAAGATGAAGATTACACCCCAATGAAGGTTAGAGGTGTCAATCACAGTTTTTTAGGCTGAGCGTGCCTCCAGATAAATTGAGCCCCTTGGGCATTGTGGGTAAAAGTGTGCATTGTTAATCCTTTTTTTTTCTTCTCCCCTCTCTTGCTTTAATTGAGTCTCAGCGACGGTAGTCGATGAAAGCCTGGGACCAGAGAGAACAACAAGTTAGAGAATTATATTCACCAGAAGAGCAGACAAGTGAGAAGAAATAAAACAGAAATACAGAGGATGAAGATGAAAAATTGGATCATTAAGACACTAAGAGGACGGAACAACAGAGATGGATTAAAAGGGACTGAATGGAAATATTGAAAAGAGGTAGAAAGTGGGAGACAGTTCAGTTTATTTCCATATTAAAATAATGTTTATACATGCAGTGAGAAATAGACATCAGTTTACATTATGACAACTTCTATTCACTGAGAATTTTCTTTTAGCACCTGCACTGTGATTCAATAGTAAGAAAGTAATGAATGGGAAATATACTGAGAAAAGTATTCTGTAATATTAGAATTTGTGGTTGACTGTTTTAGGCGAAACATGGAGAAAATTAAAAACTATCTATGCATTCATAGTTAAACCAAATGTGACCTCTTTCCTTGTGATATATTATTGAGGTTAAAGAAAAAAGCAGAAAATGTATTATTTTGTCAGCTAGATTAAATGAAGTAAATTTAATGACAGGAACAGCCTCTCTTCTGTCTACAGTTTGCTAGAAAGCAGTGACTTTATGCCTGCTGCTGTAATGACTCTCCAAATATCCATTATTTATGTCCATGTGGTGCAGGTGTTAGAGACACCACAATAACACAATCTGTTCAAACTCTCCAAACTTTACAAGCTGGCAGACGATCGCCCAAAAATACACCAGTAAAAATAACGTCATCGTCATAAACAGGCAACCAGTTTTACACATGAAGTCATTTTATTTATAAAGGTACTGATTCAGTCGACACAAAGAACTTTCAAGGTGTCATCAACCTCAAAAATAGGTTGGTGGCATTATGGGAAATGTAGTGTTTTTGATGGATACTAGGGACTAAAAATAAGGTTTTATTTCTATTTTCTCTCCCATAAGAGCTCCGGTTTTCTAGATGCTTCATGCTAAATTGCTTTAAACTCCACTCCTTTATCTTATTTACTCTTTCTGTGGGTTTTCTTATGAGACTTCACAATGTTTTAGCTCTTGATTGGTGAGATTGATGATTCTCACTAAAAGTAAAGACCTTTTGTTTCTACTCCAATCCTTCTTTGTTCCTTTTCAGGTATAAAAAAAAAATGCTAGAGAAGAGCTTAATTGTGTTAAGCAACACAGCAATATAAAGTGTAAAAAGAAAGCGGCTGCAAGAAAAACACATCCTTCACCTCTAATTATTCCAAAATGCTCTTAGTGACTTTGTGAGATTTTAAAATGCGTATTTACTCGACAATAAACAAACCTTTGGTGGCAGTGGAAGCTAAACATTAGCAGAGCTCAAACATTAGCTCTTTCAAATTACTATGCACACAGATGGAAAATAAAAACGACAAGACCTTTTTAAAATTCACAAGTAATCTGCAGAAGTGGAGAATTCTGACTTTTCCGGTGTCCTAAGGAGGTATTGAAAGGGCAGCGGAGAGAGAAGGAGGAAGGAAAAGGACGTCGGGGCGAGACCCGAGAGTCGACGGATGCAGGAGAGTGACGAGGAGAGTGAGGCGTCCAGGTGGAAGGCGGAATAATTAGGGTGAGACAACCGCTGGCTGCTTGGAGGGAAATGTCTGTGTTAAGTGGAAGTGAGGACTTGGGTAATGTCAGGGAGGTCCTGGTGACGCTACGCTGTCATTATGCTGAGAGAGTTTCAGTGCTCTCACCCTCTTCATGCCTCTTTCTGACTTCACATCTCGTTTTTTTTAAATTCCTTCCTTCTACCTTCTCCCCTTCTCTCTCCCATCCCCTTATTTTTCCCATCCTCATTGACCCGAGGATAAAGAGTATTTGTCAACAGCTCTTGCTCTCCGCTGAACCTGCCCCTCCTTCCACAACAGCACTTCAGGCGAGAATTAATTTTACCCTGTCTCCATGAGAAAGTGCATTGATTGGAAAAGTTTGGTTGTTGTGTGCTCAGTACATCTTCATCATGCTAAAGATGAAGATTACACCCCAATGAAGGTTAGAGGTGTCAATCACAGTTTTTTAGGCTGAGCGTGCCTCCAGATAAATTGAGCCCCTTGGGCATTGTGGGTAAAAGTGTGCATTGTTAATCCTTTTTTTTTCTTCTCCCCTCTCTTGCTTTAATTGAGTCTCAGCGACGGTAGTCGATGAAAGCCTGGGACCAGAGAGAACAACAAGTTAGAGAATTATATTCACCAGAAGAGCAGACAAGTGAGAAGAAATAAAACAGAAATACAGAGGATGAAGATGAAAAATTGGATCATTAAGACACTAAGAGGACGGAACAACAGAGATGGATTAAAAGGGACTGAATGGAAATATTGAAAAGAGGTAGAAAGTGGGAGACAGTTCAGTTTATTTCCATATTAAAATAATGTTTATACATGCAGTGAGAAATAGACATCAGTTTACATTATGACAACTTCTATTCACTGAGAATTTTCTTTTAGCACCTGCACTGTGATTCAATAGTAAGAAAGTAATGAATGGGAAATATACTGAGAAAAGTATTCTGTAATATTAGAATTTGTGGTTGACTGTTTTAGGCGAAACATGGAGAAAATTAAAAACTATCTATGCATTCATAGTTAAACCAAATGTGACCTCTTTCCTTGTGATATATTATTGAGGTTAAAGAAAAAAGCAGAAAATGTATTATTTTGTCAGCTAGATTAAATGAAGTAAATTTAATGACAGGAACAGCCTCTCTTCTGTCTACAGTTTGCTAGAAAGCAGTGACTTTATGCCTGCTGCTGTAATGACTCTCCAAATATCCATTATTTATGTCCATGTGGTGCAGGTGTTAGAGACACCACAATAACACAATCTGTTCAAACTCTCCAAACTTTACAAGCTGGCAGACGATCGCCCAAAAATACACCAGTAAAAATAACGTCATCGTCATAAACAGGCAACCAGTTTTACACATGAAGTCATTTTATTTATAAAGGTACTGATTCAGTCGACACAAAGAACTTTCAAGGTGTCATCAACCTCAAAAATAGGTTGGTGGCATTATGGGAAATGTAGTGTTTTTGATGGATACTAGGGACTAAAAATAAGGTTTTATTTCTATTTTCTCTCCCATAAGAGCTCCGGTTTTCTAGATGCTTCATGCTAAATTGCTTTAAATGCTTTAGATGTCTCCTCACAATGTATTCAACAGACGAATCCCACAGGAACCTGCAGATGATGAGGAAATAAGACCACAATAACAGTTTGCAACATAAATAGATTGCAAGGAAAAACAAAAATAATATTGACTGTCAGCTTTGTGGATTTATTTTGTTCTGGAACATTCCTTGGAAATTTTTGGAACAGTTTTTTGGCATAACATCAATATATCTGGTTATGTCTGCCTTCTTATATGCATATATGTTTAACTGAGAGAGGAAGAATTATCAATCTTCTCTTCCATCTGAATCCCAAGAAGTCTCTGGGAGTTTTTTTATTTTATCTCATTTTTGCTCACTGTGAGCTTATTTTTTGAAGTCCTGCACCTCTATGGAAACAGAAGAGCCATTCAAAAAAGAGGGAACTAAAAAAAGCCTTTTGTGCAGAAAGTTATGTCATAACTCAGAAATGAAAAAAAAAAAACAACAAAAACCTTTCTTTGGTTATTTATTTCACCAAAAAAAAATGTTAAAAATTGAATCGGCTTGTGCACCAAGCTGTTAGTAATACTGCAAAAATGGTAACTCTACATAATAAGTTAATATTTTACCACTTGCATTTTGACTTTGTTTCCATGAAAACACTGCCTGCAGTTCAGCAGAAGAGTCCCTGAAATGTGGTTGTCACTCATGGCTTCACTTTTGCACTAAGAAGCCAAGTTTGTTTTTGGTTTATTATTGGTGATTTTTTTTTTTTTTTTTTAAATTATGACACAATGGGAAACAGGATTTTGATGAAATTACACAATTTTAAGCTTTGGTTTATTCTTCTAAAATAGCTTCACATCACAGAGTGAGCAGTTCAAGGACTATTGGAAAGTTTTGAATCTCTTTTTAAAAATCCTACCATGATAAATGGTGTAATTTGCTTAATTTTCCCAAAACAACATGCTTTTCCAAGCCCACCGGTCTGTTTTGATTTTTTTTGAGAGTTGAAGATCTGTGATTACATCTCTGCTGCACTGATGCATCAGCAAGTTCTGTGCTGCATAGTGTAAACCCAATCTATCTATCTATCTATATATATATATATATATATATATAGACAGACAGACAGACAGACAGACAGATAGATAGATGTTTTGCAGTGTGCTTGCAGTGTTCCACTGAGTTCATTAACATAAAGCATCCTAAGCACCTCTAAGGCTCTCTTCATTGTTTAGTCTTTACATAAACAATAGCTGCTTGTAGTTTCTGCTGCTTTTCTAGCAGCAGACTAACAGGCTCTCGGCCAAGCATTATTTCAGCACATAACCCCACGTTAAAGAGCAAATTGTGCTTTAAACACTTTATTATATTGATTAATGTTGTACAAACACGATACAGTGTGTTCATTAGTGAGCTGCAGAGCCGATTGTATTCAGATTTAGTTTCCTCCGGACAGAACTTTTGTCCATTTTATATATACGGCATTCCAGAGTTTACTATGAGCCGTTTTAACACTGAGCTCACACTGGCACATTCTGAATTCTGTGAATATAATGGCATCTGTTCAAAGGCCAAGTGAGGCCAGAGGCACAGAAAGACAGACAGAGAAACTTCCTGGTATCTCTGAAAGCCGGAGATACAGCATCCCTTAGCGGCTAGCAGTGCCACAGAGCGGCTGCATGTGAGCCGGTCGCCACGGAAACATCCTCTGAAGTTTGTTCAGGGGAAAGGAGTCAATATTTCAGGTTTTTTTTTTCTTTCTGAGCACAAACCCAAAGAAGGAGGTTTGTATGGAAGCCATAGCCCAGCTGTCAGAGAATGGATCAGGTTCAGGCAGTGACCCGCCTGGACAATAAGTCCTGAGGCCTCTGGGCCACAAAGATAAGAGCAGCACCCTGACAGGGAAAAGAGAATGCACACATACACATACACACACACACACACACACACACACACGCACGCACACACACACGCACACACACACGCGCACACACACACACACACACACACACACAGAATGATCTCACCTGTAGTCATTTTTTTACTCCTGAGTTTATGGGAGAAATCTGATTATCTGTTATTGATGATTGGCAGTTAAACTGCAAAAGAAGAATGAGTGAATTGAATGAATGTGAAAAGACTAAAGTGAGGAAATGGAAAAATAATTTATGTTAGGGAAGTAAATCAGCCGGGATTGTCCCCACATATTCACTAAATATGCTGTATTCTGTTGAGTTTTTCCCAGTTTGTTTATGCCAGTGTTAAGAGTAAATTAGTTGCACCTTTATAATTTGCTCTGCTTGAACAAATACTCATTATTTTGTGGTCTTTCTGTTTTTGGTCTGGTAGCTGAGTAAGCTGAGGTGCTACCACCTAACAGAGAGGTTATAGAAGTCTTTATTCCCCATATTATTTATATCCAGATGCATCGCCTACTCTCACCTCTGTGTTCTTCTCCTCTCCATCTCCTGCATTGCCCTTCTTTTCTTTTTTTCTCCTCCCCACTCCTCAGCCACGGGCACTGACTGAACTTTATGTTGATGCACATATTGTTGCATCCAATCTCGTGTGATGACAGGCAGAGCTCATACAATCAGGCTAAAAGCAGCTTGGGGAGATGAAGGTCTTCAGTCCTCAGTGACAGGCTGCCATGGATCATTTTTAACTTCCACTCCCAGGAATCCTCTTGATGCTCCGGAGGTCCAGTCCAGCCGGCTTCTCTTCTCTTATCTGCAGCCTGGTCACACCAGGAACATTCACCCCACGCCTTTGATAGGGTTGTGGTTCTAAAAACTTGATAGAAATCGTGACTTTTCTTGGTGTTCTTCGGTACAGTCTGTCGTTGTTTCTCTGATGTCCGTGATGTTCAGGTGGAGAAGAAACGCCCGTTGACACTGACTTTCTTAATAAGAACTTTATTAAAAGAAAGAACAGTATCGTACAGACAGGAGCTGTCTGGAAGGATGTGGCCCAATGATCCTCCTCGAACAAAGACCAACGGTCAGTTTTTATACCTTCTAGCAACGTATAAAATTACAGCATCTGGTTTACAACCCCACTAAAGAGTGACAACTCCTCAGACAAGACTCCCCTTCTGTGCATTCCTAAGGGTCACAAATCAGCTATAGGTTAACAGTGGACCCCAAAGTCAACACAGCATAGGATTTCTGGAGCCTGAAAACACATCTTCAGTACTTACTACCATCTGTTAAAAGTTCACTCTATGGTCAACAACCACCAGAACCACCTGTTAGTTAAAAGTTCACTCTATGGTCAACAACCACCAGATCAGATACTTCAAGTCAACACTAAAGACATTCCAGTATGTTTTAGACTGATGTTACGAGATAATGCTGTACATTAAAGCTGGAGTAGGCAGGATGTACGAGGTAGTAGTTTCTTTTTTGGCATCACTGGACAAAATTCCATGACTCATATTTAAAGGGGTCTGAGAGGAAACTAGACTTCTGTACCCTTTCTTTGTTCTGTTTTAAGAATGTCTAGCCTCGAGATTTCATCCAGTCTGAGCGATGAGGTGAGATACTCCAAATATCGATCAATCTATCGCACTTTTAATAGAAATACAATGCAACACAAACTTCTATACAGATAATAGAAATAAAAATGCAATAAAACAGTAATAATAAAATCAGTAGTTATGCTAGAAATAAAAGACTCCAAAACACAAACTCTGTTCTATAAAACATGTGCAATGAGGACATACCAGATGAGATAAAATTAAATAAGAGTAAATAAGCCAGTAAATTAAATTAAATATCTGTTACTAAATTACAAATAGATACAGACACAGAAATCAAAGATGATAAAAACAGACTAGGACATTATTAGAAAGGAAGTAATAAAATGCACATTTAATAGACTAAGCTAAATAAATAAGAGCAATGAATTAATAAAATGAGTCCTAAGAAGAGTAATCAATAAAGAAAAGGTAGGTCTTGAGTTTGCTTTATAAAAAATCAACAATGTCAGCAGTGAGAGTAGAAAACTTTTGTTTTTTCAAATGTCTGCCTACTACAGTTTTAACACCTGCAGGAAAAAACAAAAGACTTTAGTACCAACTTGACTTTTCCTACCTTGACATTATTCCCTGTAGGGGATCAAGACTGATCTGATGGAAAGACCTATGATACCTCCTCAAGAAAAAACTAAAAGAGCAAGCCTTTTTATTTATTCATGACCACTCCCATGTCCTCAGTGACCCGCAGCACTCCGGTGGTCCGTCCTAACAACGCCAAATGAGTGAGCTGTCAGATTGAAGGATTGTGGATATCACAGTGCCCCCTGTCTCCTAATTTACAGAAAACATCTGATGTATTAATCACTCCGTTCTCACATCAAGTGACCACCTGAAAAATGAGAAGGTTGTTTAAGTCTCTCTGTGGAAACTGGACCAGAAGGGAAATGAATCTCAGTGGGAATAAAACGCCTGCCTGCCTGGGAAACGACACATATAGTGTATCTATGGGAATTCTCATTTCGTCTTCACATTCGTGCAAGTGGCATTGTGCTGTACGATATGCAGAGTTTCATTTTATAGAAAAACACAGTTTTTTTTTTTTTGAATTGTGGATAATATATGACTGACCCTGACTGCTGTTAGAAGGATAGTAAAGGATCTGTCTCTATGAAAGCTATTACTGAGATCTGAAGTCTTCATTTCCCCTTGAATAACTGATTATCTGATGCTTTCCTATCTGTGATTTGCATCCGTCTGTGTACACAGAGAGGATACTAATAATGCAAATATCGAACGTCTTGTTAAGTCGTACATGTGGAGGAAGTATGCTCAGACACGTTTAGATGAAATGTACGTCTTTCAGCAGCATCGGGTCTGTGACAGTATAATTGGCAGAGGTTTTTGCTTTAGAATTTTCTGGTGTCTGTGTTTTTGTTTTCCTCATGTGAGCCTGTCTGTTTTACTCTAGTGGAAGGAGAGGCTTTAGACGAGTGCGTCTTCAGCGATCAAACATTGCAGTTTAATTTTGGTGTCAAGGATTATGGAGATTTGAACAGATACTATTCAAAAGCTTACACACTCTTTGTGGATGAAGCGTCGCCCAATTTGACTTTGATATAAATCCCTGAAAGAGCAACAATAAACTTACAGCATTTTTATTTGAACTGTATTATGCATTTAGCCGCTGTGTGAGTAATTGAGTGAGACGTCAGGACGGAGTGAGAACTGTGGAGGCACTGGACTCCAGCCGGACGTAGGAGGCATGTACTGTAGATGTCTGACTAACACCGGGTTTGTTTGTTACTGTAGGCTCTGCAGCTGTACTAAATTTATTAATGCAGGTAGATAAGATGCCTATTTTCTTGGGAAATAATCGGCAACGAAAAACCACTGCCAGACATGTTGTGTAATAAAGTGCAGAAATCGAAACGAGAGTTGTGGACATCAGCGGTTTGCAGAGTATCGGAGAAAACTACACGAATGGGGCTCATTTTGTTAAAAATTAACAAAGTGTTCGCTGTAAATGTACTAATTACTACAAAGGCAATCAATGGGGTTCATTGCACTTAAGATTGTCATTGATCCCTATGCCGGTGCGACCATGCCAAACTATTTGGCCACTGTCTTCGGCGGTTAATGGTGGAATGAAGCCTGCAGCGGGATGTGGTGTTGGCTGCGGTCAGGCCTCAGTCCGATCGATGAACCTGAACTCATGAGAATGTTATTATTTTACATTTTGTCTGCAGCGGTGGGAGAATTATCATTTATCATTTACATCTTCATGTCCCCAGAGTTGAGTAGAGGTTGGGGATACTGGAGGGTTTTTTTTAAGTTGAGTAAGTCATCGTGTTTCTTTTTTTTTTTTTTAATTGAAAATGTTAGAAAAACCTGGCGAGTTAACTGTGACCAGGTCTGCGCCATCGGGTCTGTAATTTGACCATGATTCCATTGTTACGAGATAATCAGCGTTATTCGCCTCGTCTGTGAGTGCTTCTAATGCTTTGGCTCATTGGCTTTTATTTTACAGGATAACAACCTACTGTTCTAACAAAATGACCAAATGACACATAGAAATACGGTTAAAACTTCATAAAATCCGAGATCTAACGGTTTAAAGAATCTCCAGCCCTGGCCGTCATTGATTGAACCAGAAATAACACCACCTCAAGAGTACTGAGCATCCAAATTACCTTTTAGTCACGCTGTCCTCAAGCAGTGCAGTTTATACTCCAGTCATTTGCTCACAATCTGCCGAATTGCCACTTTTTTAACCACTCAAATAGAGATTTTAGGGAATTCAAGCTTTGGTTGACTCATTTCATGTGTCAGCTGGCGTCACAACGCTCTCCCAGGACTCCACAGCTGCAGGTTGCTGGGCGACCCGGGGTTCAAAGTTAAAAGTGATTGAATAATTATGCACTTAGTCTAGCAGGCACACAGATTTTAGTTTAAGTAGAATATGATCGAGATGAAAGCAAAAAAAACAATCCCCGAATGAATGTGATTATCCTCCTCCACAGTGAATCTGCTCTTCATCCTCCTTCGTCCTCATTCAGATCGTAATCACATAGCTCTGCTGGAAGGGTTAAAATCCAGAGGCTGGAGCTATTTTAGGGGCCGTGTGATTCTGAATATTGATGAGTCAGATTGCCAGCGGTTGGGGAGAATCAATCCGGTTGAAGAATGGAAGTGTCGGAGCTGCTGTGGCTGTGGCCAAGTTGTTGTGCTGCTCCTCAGCGCTCAGACGTGAGAAGCCTTCCTAAACAGCCATCTGCCTGCTTCTGCATTCCCTGCCTGGCAGCCGGCAGATGCTGATGGACCCTCGGAGTTGGTCAGATTTACATGTCGCTGGATCCAAACAGGTGCACGTGAAATAAAGCGTGGCAGGTCAGCAGCTTGTTGGAGACAACGTTGTGCTTAGTGGGACCACAATCAAGGAAATGGACTCCCAACATCAAATTACATCAAGTGTGTTTATCCAGCACGAGTCTGAATCCGATGCAGGCTCCAGAACATTAACAGTACTGTCCTGCTTCGTACGTGCACACATGCCGCTCAAGCACCGTGCACCCGATAAGCCAGGGGTGTCAAACATGCGGCCCGTGGGCCAAAAGTGGTCCTCCAGAGGGTCCAATCCGGCCCTGAAAGTGTAAAAATTCCAGAGAAGACATTAACTGCAGATTGTAAATTAGTAAAACTATAAATTTAAAATCATTTCTAGACCATGACAAATTGTTTTGATCAGAAAGTAAAATACGAGATTGTTCATTGTTCTTTTGTCGTTTTGTCTCATTTTTGTAATATTTTGTCTTGTTTTTGTTGTTTCCTTTTTTCTCGCTTGTGTTGTCTATTTTTTGTGATTTTGTTTCTCACTTTTGTCATTTTTTTGTCTCATTTGTGTTGTTTGTCTTTTTTGTCACTTTGTAACTTTTTTGTTTAATTTTTTGTCTCTTGTTTCATGTCATTTGTCACATTTTTTGTCATTTTGTTTCTCGCTTTTGTCGTTTTGTGTCTCATTTTTGTAGTATTTTGTCTTGTTTTTGTCATTTGTTAGTTTTTGTCTTGCTTGTGTTGTCTACTTTTTGTCACTTGTTTCTTGCTTTTGTCGTTTTTTTGTGCAGTTTGTCCATTTTTTTGTTACTTGTAACTTTTTTGTCTAATTCTTTGTCTCTTTTTTGTTTTGTTTTATGTCATTTTTGTCATTTTGTTTCTTGCTTTTGTCATTTAATGTTTCATTTTTGTAATACTCTGTCTGAGACTGACAACGCTGCTATAAGCCAAATGCTAAACCCATATGCTGGCCAAACATGAGTAATTTCCCCTGCCTGCAGCAGGTGACATTGTGCAGCGTCCCTCACTCTGCAGCCCAGGCAGGGTTGTCCTAATGTGACACACGTGTCACAAAGACTGTGGCTTTTCATGAAACTTTCAGAAGTCATCCCGGTCCCAGACAGCTCGAGAGCGAACACTGGAATACAAATTCAGCTCCACTTTTATCCTCTCTACCAGAATCTGAAGGCGCTAATCTACTCACCATTTACGTGTTGCATTAGCAGGACGTTAAACGGCTGCTCAGCCACAGCAGAGTGGAGCTCTGTTTGGTCATTTCACCTCCAGAAAAGTCCCCCATTACAAATCTTCATATAAGGAATCACAGCAAATGTGAAGGTAGTAAATCCTGCATGCATGATTCCAGTGTACACCGGAGTATATGTGTGATGTGCAGCACATTTAAAATTTAAAATCCACTGCTATCTGATTGAATTTGTCTCTTTTTTTAAGGCATTCATGGATTTTTTTTCACAGCTGCAGAAATCCACCACTGACCACTTGGCTGAGATAATAACAACTTTATATGTCTGCCTCTCATTCATTAGCATGACTTGTTATGTTTTCACTGACTTGTCCCATGAATTTGCATGTGTTTATGGGAGGAAATAGACTGGAATGAGATGCCTGCATTAGTATGCATGAGTCTCATTAAACATGCACTCATCAACTCTACTTTTTTTAATATTTTTTTTTTAATTTGGATTCCCTTTGCAGTAGTACAAATCACTGGTAATCAACTGTGGTGACATTTTCCAGCAATTATAAGCAAGCTGTCCTGGTTTCAGCAGGAGCTGGAGACAGATCACTCCATTTACCCCCAGAGTGCCACAGTGACAACATATCACTCCCTTGAGAGATGAGGACATTTCATAATGATGACGAAAGACTGGATGAATAGTATTTACAATCTGAAATGGTTCATTATTTCCAAAGAATTTGCTAAAGAAGAGGAAGAGCTGGTATGTCGCTCACTGTTTCCACGTGAAACGTTCTCAGAGGAATCATAGTGTTGCCTTATTGTTCCAAAAATAGCTACAGAGTTCAGGAGGTGGAACTGATTTCAAAACAGCTAATTTCAAGAGGTTTGTGGGAAAGAGCTACAGAAATCAGTTTAATTGAAAGGAGAGGCGTGGGTCAACTACCAAACCATCATAATTAGTCTCCTGTAAAGAAATTATATTGAATTAAAGTTATTTTTGGTGCCTCGTGTCTGTCTGCATAGAACCACATACAGCTTCCCATTCAGTAGACATACTGAAGAAGTATCTGACTTTTTTTAGGATGTTTCATGAGTGAAAGTTGTTCCAGATTGGTTAGTATGTAAACGTAGTATGTAAGACTTTATTATTGATGGCTACCTTAAGGAGGGGTGAGACAACACACGGTGGAGGAGCGAAGGGAGGAGACAAGAAGCAAAGAGAGGAAGGAAATATAAAGGGGAGTTAAGCAGCCTGTTCCTCTGCCAGTAATCAAAAGGAAAAATCAATCAGAAGTTTCTCAGAAAGTAGTACGAAGTCACAAAGAAATATCAGTCATTATACGAGCGTGTCCATCGATGTGTCGCTGCTTGTATTCGGCATTGTGTACATATGTGTTGTGTGTCCATAGGTGTGTACTTAAACAGCCTGCTACTCTTTCTTTTCCTCCCTTTTGAAAACAACCTCCTTGGAGAGATGTGGTAAGGCAGACTTCAGTCGACAGACAGAGTTAAGCTCTCAGTATGTGGTCCTGCCGCTGCATTTCTTCTTCCATAATGAAAGAGAGCTTCAGTAGTGAGGAGAAGACAAAAAAAAGGAAAGTAAAAGCAAATAGCGGGCTCCCTCAATGCAGAGCTACACATTAAAAGCTACTTTCTTTTCTGATGCTAGTACAGTATAATTGGCTCCAGTGTTCTATGCATTATAACCGCTGATGTTTGGGAATCATTTAGAGCAGAGTATAGCTCCACTGTGTCTCCTACCATGTACTTCTCTGCACAATGATATTATAGACAGGCTCTGCTCTGTTAGTGTTGTTGATGAGTACAACTTGTCGAGATTTTTGGCAGTTTGAGCTCACCTCTATGCCAGCAGTCTGTTCTGGAATGGGAAAAAAAAAACTTCTCTGCATTACTGCTGAGACAATGAAACTGAAGAACCCCACAGAAACTTATTATTCCTATCGCATGAGTGCAATGTTGGCATCCTGACTTTTTGCTGTTCAGACAGGGCGAGAGGCAACCCTAGATGTGAGACGCAGCCTCATGCAAACACATTCAGGCTTAAATCAGTGCGATGGGAAACTCCAGTGTTTACATCGCTAATGCTGGAGCACTCATCCAATCTTCAGGCTCCACAAACACGTTTATTTTTTGTATCCAGATGTCCGTCTCCTTTCAGCGCTGCACTGACAGTGTTTACACCTTAACTTACATTTCAACAGGGCTGTCACATGTCAACATTTCTCTCTGTTCAGCATCTTTAATTCAGCTGCAACTCCTGCTCTTTTCAACACTTTCAACTTCAGCTGACATTTTCTCTCCTTTCAGTTCTCACATTTCATCATCCACCTCAGTTTATGTCAGTCTCTCCTTTCACCGCTTCAGAAGCTTCACCTAATTCCCCACAAAATTACATTACGTACAAAAAAATCAACATTTATAGGGAAATGTTTTAATTTCATTTTCTGCATTAGCAAGCACATTTAGCTGCTCTTCAGACAGAGTTGGTGTTTGAGTAGTTTCATCAATAATAACCAGCAGAATACTGTGAAAGTTACCGTCTCCTGCACGATGTGTTGATGCAGGATGTGGTTCAGTGCAGACGATGCGTTAGGAGGGGAAGCTTCTGCTAAAAGTGCTTCAAACTGCAGCTCCTAACGGCAGTTAGACACCTGCTCCATGAAAACTCTGGCTGTGGCTCAAATCTCTGCCTGTTTACTGTAGAGTCGCACACAGTTTATCTACCCACATTTTGCTTTACAGCGTCTGAATCAGGAGTGTCAAATTCATTTTAGTCCAGGGGCCGTATACAACTCCAAATGTTTCCCTTTGTTTTAGTGCAAGAGTACAATTCTGGAAATGTTCACTGTCTTTTTTACAAAATATTAGGAATTAACAACTTGAAATTAGCTTGAATTAACAACTTGAAATTTCTTAAGAAAGTTCAATTTTAGCAACATAATAATTCAGTTTATCGGGTCAATCTATAACTGAGAGATTTTTGAAGTCCATGGGATATGTCTGCATACATTTTTATTAAAAGTAAAAAAAAAAATCTGGTTTTTATGTTCATTATGATCACGTCTTTACAAATTCCATAATTATTTATGATGGAAACAATCACTTATTAATAAAAAATGACTGGATATCACTAAAATGTCTACTATGATACAAAAAGTCCCACAATTACGTATTGACCCGTCTAGAATGACTTGAAAATGATCCATAATTACAGAAAATTAGTCCAGAACAACATGAAATTAGTCCTAAATGACTTCTGTTATCTCAAAGGCACAAAAATGATCCATAATGATGGCAAGCGATCAAAACTTGTTGAAAATGACAAGAAAATTGTCCAGGTCAATCTATAACTGAGGGACTTTTGAAGTCCATGGGCTATATCTGCATACATTTTTATTAAAAGTAAACAAATAACTACTGTTTTTTTTTTTTTTTTTTTAATCTTCATTCTGATCATGTCTTTACAAATTCTATAAATATTTATTATGGAAACATCCATCCATCCATTATCTATACACCGCTTAATCCTCACTAGGGTCGCGGGGGGGCTGGAGTCTATCCCAGCTGACTCAGGTGAAGGCAGGGGACACCCTAGACAGGTCACCAGTCTGTCACAGGGCTACATACAGAGACAAACAATCACTCTCACATTCACACCTACGGGCAATTTAGAATGATCAATTAACCTCAGCATATTTTTGGACTGTGGGAGGAAGCCGGAGTACCCGGAGAAAACCCACGCATGCACAGGGAGAACATGCAAACTCCATGCAGAAAGATCCCGGGAAAGCCGGGACGCGAACCAGGGACCTTCTTGCTGCAAGGCGAAAGTGCTAACCACTACGCCACTGTGCAGCCCGTTATGGAAACAATCACTTATTAATAAAAATGACTGGATATCACAAAAATGTCAACTAAATAACCGTCTGAATTTAATACCAACCACCTTCTAATGAGCTAAATAATAATAAAATGAGCTGATTCAGAAAAAGTTTGGATTGTGTTCTTTCATTAAGTTGAGATAATCATGACAGATATTTCTTTTTTGGCAATATATCAAATTTTATATGGAAAAATAACAAATTAAATCCCTTTCCACTAACTTCCCCATTACATAAACACCTCTCCAGGAAGTGTGTTAATTCCTGATCACATGACCTGCTCCACATGATGTCATTTCCTCCTGAAGAAAAGACTGGCCAGACTCCAAGGCTTTCTGACTTATTTAATATAAAGTAGTCAACAGGTTTACTGCAATATCTTTAGGAATAACTTTACATTTTATTCAGTTGTATATATAATATTTAGAAGAATCTTTCTCTAAAATGCCATGTGCTGTTTGGTTATAGGTGGTCATGTTGATTTTAGGCCTGAAAACAGCAAAAATGTCGACTATGATACAGAAAGTCCCGCAGTTATATGTTGACCCTATTATTAACTCGTACATTACAACTTCCAGATCACAGCGTGTCTACAAAGATACAAAACATTTAGTCTGAAGCGTCTGGAACTGAAGGATGTCAGATTTTACTTTATGATGAAAACAACTTGTTAAGATGTAAGAGTTATTTAAAATTTACAGTTTTGTAAATTTACATTTTGCAGTTAATGTCTTCTCTGTAGTTTTTACACTTTGCGAAGTCGTCCCTCGGGTCAGATTGGACCCACTGGTGGGCCACTTTTGACCTGTATATTTGACACCCTTGGTCTAAATCCTGTCAAAAAAAATGCACTAAAACCTTCCACAATGAGCAAAAGAAGTAGTGTTCATGCAATGCATTTTATATCTGCTAATAATTACACAGTAATATGGAACAGTTACAGCTGAGCAGCTCTACAGATATAACATATAAAACAGTAGAATATAAACAGTTTAACACTTTAAACGGAGCAAATACTACTGCAGTCACTCATCTTACATCTTCTTTACTTTGTAGAAATCTGGGCTCACTTTGACATGAAAGAATCTTATTTTCTTGTAAATTCTTGTGAAAAAGTCAAATTGAACTTGAATCAATGTTGAAAAGAAGCCACAGAGAGAGGAAACATCCACTCTGTGTAAATGAAGCAGTGAATAAGGATCTTAAACTTCTGTATTTTTTGCTTCTGTATCATTTAAACTTTATTCATTCCATTTGAAGGTAGTAGCTTGGTTAGTAAATTTGTTAACTTCCAGATGTTTTGTGCAAATGAGCAGAAGCTGCAGTCCTGGCAGTGAGGAAAACTGTCCTGTTTTGTTTCCATCAGCATTTTAAAGCAGCACAGACAGCATGTAGTCAGTGCTTTAAACCGGTCCAGCTGCTGGATGGCAGAGATGTGTAGAGCTTCTTCTCAAGGCAGACATCTTGACTCGTCATAGCAGGAAAGCCAGTGATGTAGTAATGATGGTTGCAGTCCAGAGGAGATCCTGCTATCATGGCTTACTGGGACGCTTGTCTGTATTTTCAGCTTTAAAAGTGACATGTGAGGCTGGTTCCCCACCTGTCTGAACCCCTGATCATTACTGCAGCCCCCCCACAGCACCGACTCCTCTCACCACTCCCGTTTTCACTCTACTTGGACTGTATCTGCAGACAACTCCAGCGAAACCTCAAAGTTTGCAGACTGGCTCAGCTGTGGGTCTCATTTCCAATAGCAATCAGCTGCTGGATCAAACAGAAGTGAGCCACCTCGCTACGTGGTGTAGAGAGTAATAAAACCAAAACTTCCATCTCTAAAGCTTCTATCACAAAGAGAAGAGAGCAAGGAGGAGATGTGGGAAGGCTGCTGCAGACTCCATCCACCCAGGCAGTCGCCTTTTCAGCCATGGCAGAGGAGACTCAGATCCATGTCCACCTCTGTTAGACGCCATCTCCACAGCTTCCATCCATTCTAACAGCTCGCATGGCGTCCCAAATACCCCAAGTATAAACAGAGAAGTCTATTTTAACAGCAAAACGCACATCATGTCTGGACATTTAACCTTTTCTCTAATTAAACATTAGCAGCTTTCTGCATGTGGTGTGTACAGCCAGATGTTTGAGGGTTCAGGTTAGATGCTGCATGCGTCTTCATTTTCATTTCTGTTGCTTGTTGTTCATAGAGTCGTATGAAATTGTTCTGCCGCTGAACCATAACTGATTCTGTTCTGTCTGTCCTCCTGGTTATTGAGTTTTGAAATGAGTCATCTTCAGTGTTAGAAAGTCTCTCCATACTTTTCCTTCTGCGACAATTTAAAACGTCTGCCTTGAAAATAGCCTGTTGGCTGGTGAGCCTGCAGCAGGAAGTGTTTAATAAAAATCAGTCTGACAAAGTGTTCGTCTGTTAAGCCAATTATCCTGGAGGTTAAATCAAAAAGTGGAGTTCTGACAGCTGTGAAAGGACAGTTTTCCAGTCAGCCTATTGTTTCAGTATCAGTCTTCAGTTATTCAGGTCTTCTTGAAGTCCTTTTTGTCACATTGAGATGTGTAGGGACAAATCTAGGATGAAATCTGTTTTGGTTGCATTTTCTTCAACCTACTGGGTCCTGTCCAACCAGGTGTTCAGGTGTAAACTCCACCCATAGAGTTTGATTTTATGGCTTTAAACTGACAAAAATGATGCATATCAGCGATCCACACTTCAAAATCTCCCTTTGAAACTTGATGATGCCCTGTGTTTGTGCTCAATCATCACTGGGACTGACACATTTTCAAAATCGGCTCTGTAGGATGGATGTTTATCTGAAATGCCCCAAAATTAGCATCTTTTTAGCTCAGTGATCCCTCTTTTTATGTGCTCAACTGGAGTAAAGTTGTTTTGTTGTTTTCACCTGGCAGTCATATAATCCACTGTGTTAAAGGAGCAAAGCCAGCTCAGAACTACTAGAGGATTTCACACAACAGCCTGATGTCACCATAAGCAGGAGAGCATCCAGACATTTAAAGAGTTTGAGCTAACATCTGTTGCCATTCCCTGTTGAGCTCTACAGGAAATCCACATCAGGAGCTGCTACTTGATGTGGAAGTGATGTGGAGCTGCTGTCTGTCGCCGGTCCTTCCTGTGGCTCTGTGGGAACTCAGCCACACTCGGCTAAGTTTGTTTGTGAAATGTTTCTGGACTCTGGTAGAGAAAAGAACAGAAAGCCCAGTGAGATGAAATGTGATGTGGGGGTTTGCGTGGCTGTGCGTCTGTCTGTGGCTCATCTAGATCTTAGGCAGACGTTGCCTGAAGGACTTCTGATGGGCTAAACGCTGTCTGTGCATTAGGCTCTCTGTGCAGCTCATTGTATTCCAGCTCATAAAGAACTCACCTAGATCAGACCAATGAAAATGTGATGTTTTAGAGCTAAAGTACGTGGGAAGGGATTTATTTTTTCAGTGGAAGTACTGATATTAATGACTTTGTAGCTGCAGGTTGTCGACTCACTGCGAGGTCCAGCTCCTTTAAACTCAACGCAGAGTGCTTTAAAGGCTCTATATAAGTACAGACTATGTGCCATTTTAATGTTTTGCAGCTTCTTTGCAATTGTCCGGAACAATCAGGCTTTATGTTTTTTTTCGTATGTTTGTATCACTGCAATCATCCGAGAAATGTGTGTATTTTAAGATAATTCTCTTCCCAGAGCCAGTTGACCTGACAAGGTGTACTTCTTGTCAGCTTTAATACATTTTCCCACAAGCACAACTAACTAAGCTTGATTTTCTTTCTTCAGGGATGTCATTCACAGACAACAATACAAGATATACAGCAGCATTAAAAAAAATAGCTACTTAATGTGGCTAAGGATTATAATTAACATGTCAAGTGTAATTATTTCCATTTTCAGCTCCGGGTAGAAAATGTAATTACACTGGAACTTATATAGTATTAAAATAAACTCTGTTCTGCAGGGTCACCCTGTATAGTTTGATTTAAACGTGTACAATACGTCTTAAACAACCTTTTCAGTGGTCTCTTCAGTCTAAAAGTGGCTCAGTCAGAGTTCAGTAAAGTTAGTTGTTTGCATAATATAGGAATCTTACTTTCTTTATTTTATTTGTAGTTTTATTTTCAGGTGGAATCATATGAATTGATTACGTCGGTCTCTAATATGACTTTAACAGTAACTATCTGACATTTTATGACAAACTCACACCCGACAACACTGGATCTCAAAATGATGCTCTTTTACAATAAAACTGCACGCTCATTTACATTTTCAAAGAAGCATTTTCTGTCTTTTATCACACTTTGGTCAACGCTTTAAGGATGATAGCTACTAGTTAGGGGCTTCTGTAAGGTTAAGCACCAAAATCACCTGGTTGGTTTTAAGAAAATAGCACAGTTTGGTTCAGATACAACCCAAAGTTTGAAGCTTCTCCTCCGTTTCCAGGGTTACCGTGGCGACGAGTCTCACAACATCTAATGTAAGAATGATTGGCCTAAAAGGAGACACAGTACAGCAATGCAATCAATGGCAAAAATATGATTTGAAATGTTATGTGATACATTATAAATAGATATAATCTGGCAGGTAATTAATTTCTCTCAAAACATAACTAAGTACAGGAGGTCCTCGACTTAGATCAGAGTTCCGTTCCTACTGTGTGACGAAGTCGATTTACGCCAGAACTCTGGTGAAAATGTAAAAAAAAGCCGTCGCATGCATCACGATATCCATAAGTTTACATATTTGTACAACTACGGTAATAAAAACAGTCATTAACTCACACTGAAACACAACTCTGTAGGAAAATACTGGTGAAAATGTAAACTGTAAGTCTGACTTACACTGGGAGCCATAATGAAGTTAGTGACTGTAGCAGATCTAGTTCCACTCAACCAGGTCCGACATAACGGCTGTGCTTCTTAAAATACTGCTGGTTCTCTGGCTGCCATCAAAACAGTTTCTAACCACCGAGGCGTCTGGTGCAGAGCATCAGAAACACCCTGCCTCTGGTTCATGGCTGTTCCTCCTCAGATGACTATCGATGGAAACTCACCACTGCTGAGGAGACCAACACAATCATCTGGCACTTCTTAGAGTTGCTCAGGTCTTGTCTAGACCTTGATGTGAGCCATTCTGATGAGAGAACCACCTTCATTTGTGATCATAAACCCTCTAGTTTTCTCACCAGATCACCTCCATTCTGCTCCTGCACTGAAATCTGCATACTCCCACTTATCCAATCACCACGCAGTTCAGGGGAACCAATCAGATGTCCAGCAGTGATTAATTCCTCCTAATTGGCGGGTGACGGTGGGTGTTTGGAAGCGGTGCCCCGGCGGGACGGCCCTGCCACCTCTACTCCCCAGCGAACAGCACCCCCGTTTGATCTGCACTAATCTAATTAACACTTCAACAGGAACACCTGGGCTCTTCACTGGAGGATCTGCACACACACACGCACGCACACGCTAAACACGTGCACGCTCACACATGTGCACGCATGCTTCCCAGATGGGCCTTTGATAGCTCTGATGGCGGCAGGCGCAGGATGATGATTGCACTTAACGCTCTCGCACACACACTCCTGCGGACACACACATGCACAAAATGCATGTTGGGCTCTTAGTGTGGGGGCATGTGGTAATAGGGGACTATTTCAGTCCCTAATATACATCTAACTGCTCACTAAATGACACGATTAGACTGTGGTCTGATGGTGCACCTGATTAGATTAGCCCCGGCTTGCTTCCTGCTCTAACTCACCGCAGCCTTAAACCCAACCTTGACCCCAATTAGCCCCACACTCATCAGAGAGAGCTGAGGGACACCGGTGCTGCAGCAGCTTATCATCCTGCTGCTAATTGGCCTTATGAGGTGGGATAAATATGGTCCACGCTGCAATGTGAGCCCCCCGATCAATATGTACGCTGGAAATGTGGAAAAAAAGGAAAGAAAGGAGCAGGGAAACGATGCTGAGAGAAGGCAGATGTGCATTTTATTGTTTTGTTTTTATGTATTGCAGTCCCACTAAAAGTAATCAGCCCTGTTTATTCAGCATTACGTGTTTTATTACAGCCCATAAAGTTGTGTTGTATTACCTCAGCCTGTCAGAGAAAAGGGTTAAATCTGTGTCAAAGGGCCAAGAGCCTCAGACATCTGGTTTCACTGCCATGATTCTGTTCAGGGATCAGATGTGGTCTGAATTTAACTGGAATTTAGTTTAGTGTTACTGATGTTTAAACAACTTTAAATTCTTTCCAACTCATCTAAAAAAGATAGTATCATCAGTATGCTAACATATTCACAGTAACCATGTTTTAGCAGGTATAAACTAACACTAAACACACCTAGTGATACAGGAATATCATGAGTTTTGGTCAAACTTTTTTGAATTTGTTTAACCTTTTTATGGTGGAAAATGAAAGGTCAGAGGATGAAAGTTTCATACAGTCGTCCTGCGGGAACCATTAATGTGTGTCAAATTTTATTGCAATCTGCTGACTAGTTAGAATAGATCTTTATTGTCACTGTTACAGAGAACAATGAAATCGGTTTAGTGCTCTCCAAATAGCAACATAAAAAATACTCTGTATCTAAATATATACAACATAAGAGCAAAACACCTTTAAAAATATATATACAACATAAGAGAGCAAAATGGCACATGGTATAAATTGCACTGACTCATAAATATTGCACTTGCAGGTATGTGGTATTGTCGTTCAGGGCTGAGGGAGCAGATATTTGACAGCTTGGGGATAAAAGCTGCTTTTGAGTCTGTTGGTTTTGACTCTCAGTGTCCTGTAACGTCTACCTGAGGGGAAAACAGAGAGTGTCCTGGGTGTGAGGGGTCTCTGGTGATTCTCCTAGCTTTCCTCTGAACTCTGCTGGTGTAAACATCTCTGAGGGGAGGTAGTGTGGTCCCAGTCACCCGCTCTGCTGCTCTCACCACCCGTTGCAGGTCCTTCCTGTCCTCTGCAGGGCAGCAGGTGAACCACCTGTACAGCAGTAGGTCAGGAGGCTCTCAGTGGTGGAGCAGTAGAAGTTCATGAGCAGCTTTTGGGGGAGATGAGCCTGATGCAGCTTCCTGAAGAAGTACAGTCTCTGTTGGAACCTCCCCACCTGGCGTGAGATGTGGGTGGATCATGTGAAGTCCACAGAGATGTGGACCCCGAGGAACCTGAAGCTCTCCACCATCTCTGCCTCCTCTCCATCAATGTAGAGGGCGGAGTGCTCAGTTCGCTTGATTGTCTAGTTAATTCCATAAAATGAAATTTCAGCTTCATAGTGGTGCAGGAAAATTTTTGACACACCACCGAAATCTTTAGTGGGGGTTAGAAGCACAGTGGTCTAACCCAGTGGTTCCCAACCAGTTTAGCTTGGAGCCCCCCCTATAAGCTGCACCCCAGCCCCAAACCCTTCATTATGTGTCTTTAACTGAATATATATACAAAATTTGTTTTAAAAAAACAAATCAGTGTGGGTCAGTGTGGTGAGCTGACAGATACTGCTTTCCCCCAGCTACATGTGAGCGTACATACATTGACTTTATTTGATATAAAAACTAATTAGTGTTTGGAATTGCAGTTATGGGCTTTTGTTTCGCTCTAATGTAACAACGAGAGGTTAATTTGTGGTCTGCAGGGTGCAGCTGCCTCAAGCCCAGTTAGACTATTTGTCATAACGTAGGCTTGTCATAGATACTCAGAAAACACATTGTTTACTGCTGTTGTGCAGTACACCGCTGTCTATTTTATTATTGTAGTAATAATAATCCACATGTTGCTTGCATAGTTGTAGTTTGTCGCCATGCTGATGAGGCTTTTATTGTGGAGACTTTATGGTTGGGTGACTGTAACTGAATGAAAGAAAAAAATGCCTACGCTGCTAATTTACTGTTTATCCTTCATCTATGAATGAATGAATGAGTTAATGGTTTATTTCAGTTACAATCTACAGTACAACATTTGAATTGTGTGCATTCAGCTGACGAAGGATTATTATGCATGCTTGCAGTAAACATTTTTTTTCTCACAAAAAAAGAAAAAGCTCTGTAACTGAAAAAGGAATAGGCTGAAGCAGAGGCTTATTTTTGCCTATCCTGTACAATCCAAAAAATAACCAAAAATATCAGTAATACAAGAAAGAAAAGAAAAAATATATAAGATTTCCTCTAAGTTATTCTTCTTAACCATTTGAACAGATTATGGGTAAAATCCTTGGCGCTGACTGTGGTGCTGAAATATCCAGCAGATCACTGGTTAATGGTAAAGCTGTGCCGCTGTCCAAGGTGCTGAAATATCCAGCAGATCACTGGTTAATGGTAAAGCTGTGCCGCTGTCCATGGTGCTGAATTATCCAGCAGACCACAGGTTAATGATAAATCTGTGGTGCTGTCCATGGTGCTGAGATATCACACCTTTCTCTCCTCTTTTGCTCACATCCAAGAGTTTCTCCTTCCATCTCTGTTGCATCTCTGTGCATGCACAGTCTATGAAACGGACTGCAGCTTCCTGCATTGGAAAATGGCCTGATGTTGTGGCCAAAATTGTTGGATCCAACACCAGAAAGTCCAATTACAGGTCTTCGCTCCATCGGCTTTGCTCCTGCTTGTTTCAGTTGTGCTCAATACACCTATAAATCATACATCTTCCCTGTATGTTAACATTACAAGAAGCTTATTTAGATGTTGTCAATCTCCCTCTGTACAAGCACTGGACTGCAGCAAACAGCTTTACAAACAGACTTGAGAAGTTCAGGTATAGGTGTTTGAGTAAATGCAAAACGTGGCAACTTAAATGCCAGTGGAGTTTCTGTGACTGTTAGTGTGTGATGTGTCCCTCACAAACAGCTGAGTTACAGCTTCTATTGTTTACCAAGATTCATGAGAAAAACAAAGCCCATCTAGGCAGCTGCAGCTCTGAGACTGAAAACCCTTCATGAGTGAAAGACAGAGAGAGCAAATAGTTGGATAAAAAACAGCAGCTGAGATCTAACTATCCAGAGTGTGTTATAACAGAGAGGAGAAGTTTTTAAATGGTAAAGCAGAGACAATTTACTGATATAGAAGAGCAAAGTCATAAAAGACAGTGACGACATTAAGCCCTTTAAATTCTGATGCTGTACCATAAATACTTGACTTTGACTAAATAACTTGGGCCCATTCTTGATCACAATTAATACAGTGTAAAGCATTCTAAGATATGATGTAACATCAGCAGCAGCAATCCTGCCAGTACCAGTAGTACTTGGTAATACAAGTGTCTACACAGTAAAATGGCAGTTTGGTGTGTGTTTATTTTCACTGTAAGAGTCCAGTGAACCAAGTGAAGGAAAAGGTTTGTGACTGTATCAGCAGTAAAAGCTGCTCCTAGTGAGAGTTTGTGTTGTGTGTGATCTTTCTCTTCCAACAAATGTGGGCTTTTGTTTCCTAATAGTCTGATCTTTTTTAATTAAATTATAATTTTGAAAGTAGATTCAAAATGGAATAAGAATGTTTGCAAAGTCGGGTGTAAATGCACGTAAATATTCCGTAACACTTTTTGACGCATTTTTGCATTCAAGTGGTTTTCAGTATTTTCCTGATTTTATTTATTGTATATCCTTCATTGCTGATAGATTCTAAAATAATAAAAGATGAAGGATAAATGATCAAAAGTATTAAATCAGAAGCTTGTCCTCGAGAACATCTCAGCAGCTTTCATCAGGTCGTCAGCTGGAATGCTTTGTCAGCAGCCTTCAGAGAGTTTCTGTATCTGCTGAGCACTTGTTCGCTGCTTCTCCTTCACTCTGCACTCCAGCTTTTCCCCAAATCATCTGGTTTTGGTTCAGTGGTCATCTGCAATCCATTCCTCTCCCTCTTGGCTGCACAGTCCTCACATAGCCCGGAGGTGTGTTTGGCTCATTGTCCTGCTGGAAATAAAAACAAAAAGCACGATGGTTCCACTAAGCACAATCCAGATGGGATGTTGCTGCAGAATGCTGTCATAGCCATGCTAAGTTCCTGTTGTTAGACAATGAAAACCAAGAAGGATAAAGATATAAACTGTGTCAGACTGCATGTTAACCAGCTGTCACTTTAAAGCCATTTCCAAGCTTGTCCTGCAAAATCCTTTTATAACCACAACATCATCTGATCAAACCACCGTCCACATAAGTTAAAGGCAGCGTTGGTTCTGTGACTTTGGCTGTAGCTACGTTCTGTTCAATGAATGGGAAAGGAAGATGTCAGACTGCAGGTCTGTGCTGGTGACTCGCTTAACCAGAAAGAAACAAAAAAAAATGAGGATCTGTTGCTACGTTCTTTTCTTTCAAAACAAACAAAAAGCAGATTGGGGCAGCAGATTGCATACAGAGCCATTTTCATGCAGATTTTTTAAAAATAAATTTGGTAAAAATGTCCATATTGACACCAGCATCGATCTGTTCCATCGCAGTAGAGGGATGTCATTTAGTTTTAGCTCAAACAAGCACCTCTTTAAGAGCTTCTTCAGGTTTGTAGTGCTAAAGTGAAAAAACAAAGATACTTTAAAAAGAACAATGCATATTTAACTGTCTGCAAGGCATTCTGTATTGTAGGTGTAGGTGGTGTTAACAATGCAGAGAAATGTTTTTATAGGTAGAATTATTCATAAAGAGTGAGCAGTTAGATGTGCACAGTTTTCGGTTTGTTGCACGAATCATTCATGTTCGTAAATGTAAGTTTAAGAAAATAAACTTTGGATTTGTCTTCGCTGCTGCTTGATGCTTCTCAGAATGTCTTCAGGTCTGGTTGGTTTACTGCATTTGGAGGATTTTTATTCATTTTTTATAAAGCTGGAAAGAAAAGGAAAAAAAGACGCTCTTGATGAAATCGATCAGCTGTTTTTGTTGGTGTCTGAATGGCTTTTGAAGACCAGAACCTCATCAATTCCTTCTGTTAGGTTACATATTTAAAGTCTAGAAGTGAATACATAAATAACACTGGCTTATTTACTTTTGGATCCCTTTCCATCACTTTGCCTTGTTCACATAATTAATAATTAGAATTCATTAATGAGATCATAGCTGCTGTGGTTAGGGTTATGGTGTAAATACACACAGCTCCTGTCTCACATCTGGATCCAGCTGCTGTGTGATCGACTGACGGACTGATCGATTTCCTAAGCACTGAAACTACTGCTGTCCACAGAGCCGAGACCAAGTCATGACCAAGACACGACCAAGACCTTGAAATGTTGTCATGACCGGGACCGAGAGCAGGACCAGACCAGACAGATTTCCCACTGCAGGATACGTTTACCATTAGATGCAAACCACAGCATTGCTCCACCTACACTTATGTCTTACATGCATTAGAAGCTACTATGTCTAATATTCACTTATATATGTAGCTAATATTCACTGTATCTCTTTAGGAGAGGGTTGAAGAGAGTTTTGGTACAGAGACAGATTGCTAAACTATAATCTTAAGTCATGTTTGTCTTTAGACTGATTCTGGAAGTGAAAATGTTGATTCCAAGATGAAATCTTAAAAACAACACCTTCAAGAAATGGTCTTCAGGCTGATCTCAGGTACTGAAATACCGACTGTTTGACATTTCTGAAAGACTAAGTGACAGAAGGAGACACGACTATCATCCTGGTCAAGATCTAAATATTGAATGTGTTCAGATTAGCAGATACTCACCATTACTTTTTATTTCTCCAGCTACGATGATTATGGGAAACTCCTCCTAAACCTAAGAAGGCTTGTAAAATACAGTTTCTTATCATCTTAAACTGAATTTGTTCTGTAAAAATGGAATCTAGATCCAGACTTTTTTCTTCAGTAACACAGTGTTTGTCCAGTACAAACAGGAGCTCCTTTATTCAGGATATAAATTCCCAGTTACTCACTGAATTCATGCATCCCGTCATGTATGTCATCATTTTTATTGCTTTTATTACTTTGAAGCTGTACACAAAAGTTAACAATATGTGAGATTTGTTAAGAAACATCTCAGAAATGCAAACTTCCTGCATCAGTTCTGCTTGGACTATTAACAATAATACAGTTTTTATTATTATTATTCATTGCAAATTCTGCAGATAGACTTTTACACATACATAAATGAGTGTAAATGGAAGGAATAATAAAACATAACAAAAATGAAGTACCAGAGACATTTCCAACAGCCTCAAGTCTAAACTCCATCCACTTCTGGTATAAATCCAAGAGATATAAATGTATATATTTTGTGATATGTGCAGGTGGTAGTAAATAATAGCTGTAGCAGCACGTTAGCAGAATCGGCATTCATCCAGTTTAGTCCTTCAACCCACACAGGTTGATTTAGTTTTGATTTTAAAAAGATAAAAGCAGGACAGTCATATGTTTCCAGCCGTATGCTTCTGGAAATCTCCTCCTGAGCGACTATCCGTCCACCAGTCCATCCGTCCCCTCATCTGTCCGGTTTATTCTCTAAACTTACTCTGTCCTTGTCGGGGTCTCGAGGGACCAGAGACCATCGGTATAAATTCAGCCCAGGGCAGGAGAAATACAGATAGATTGTCAGAGTGTTGCAGGGAATCTGACTGTATGTTGTGGGATACTAATGAGATGAAATTTAATCCTGCCCAGAGATATGTCTTATATGTGGGATTAGTCCGTCAGCATAAACAGAGCTGCCAATTTCAGGGATTGCTTGGGAGTAGATGGGTGCTTTCAGAAGGAAACCATTTCTGTAACCATGGTCCCATATCTCAGCAGATCCTTTACAACGGCCTGGATGCTGCCACTATATATGTGTGTAGTTGTAAAATCTGCAGGAGCTCATTGTGCTGCAGCTGAATTAGCACAGGTCATAATCCTTGAGGAGCTTTTCCTGCTCATACTTTGAAGAATGCACGATGTTCTCAAGGCTAAAATGGAATCCAGCAGCACATGTCTGCAGAATAAAAGACCAAAGAAGGACAAGAGAGAATGAAAAGACATAAAATAGAAAGACTTGAAACTGTTGTCACAAAAGCTAAGGTTGGACGAGTGTTCACAGAGGAGGGGAGCAGATGGAATCAGGGAATAGTGAAAAGGAGAACAGGGAGAGAAATATAGAACTACAGAAGCTACTTGACAGTCCTTTGAGCATCAGCCATGGGGGAAAATTGGGACTTGTTTCACTTGAACGCATGTTGAATTGCTCTCTGTTTTGTGAAGTTTCTTTCCAGCTGAAGTATTTGAACTATTCATTTTGTTCTCTGTAGAAAAGAGCTGAAATCATGGTAGCACGACTCTTGTACTTGTCAAGTCCGTATTTTCCAAAGTAGCATTTACTGTGTGAATGGATCCTTTGTTGTGGAAAGACAGACCGGGTGCCACAATGGCTCATTAAATGTCTTTTTCGTTTTTTACTTTCTGTGTGCTGCTATGTGTGTTTGGGGCTTGTGTATTCTATATTCACTTGCAAATCCACTGCAGGAAAGTACAACAAACTAGGCTTTGATTTAATCAAATAGTGAAACACTTAGATTTCAATTCTGGAGTAAACAACAACAAACTGTAGCTGCACAAACAGCCCTGTTCAACACAGCACAAGACTTTAGATATTTGCTTTTCTGGCACACATTATCTTTAGATTTCCTCATTTCAGTGACTCAGAGGTATTGATTTTCCATTATTTCTCAGCTGAGAATAGATGTCAGCATAATGTTTCGATGAAAAGACAAGTAAAATAAGTATTCTCAGCTGAATTCTGACTAGAATGTTATTTTTACATCCCTAATGCTAACTGGCAGATGACAAACTACACAATTAATGATGTCGTAATTCAAAATAAGATGCATTCTGGATGCCATCCATCATAACTGGCCCCATATAATGAAGAACTATTTTTAATCCTCTTGTTCCACAGCAAAGTGCCTGCAGAGTGAGAATTCTGAGCCGATTGATTACCCAAAATTACCCGAGGTGTTATTCTCAAACTACAAGCAGAAAGTGGAGCATTTATTTTGTGTGTCTGTTTTTATTTTGTGTGTGTGTGTGTTGTTGTTCAAGCTTCCCACCCCCACATGAGCTCAAGGAGGTCATTTTGAAAAGTTGGCTTTATCGCCTCACTGGAGGAAGTGAGCAGAAGTTGAGGAGAAGCGCTGATTGCCTCCCCTGATATCTCCATTAACACAAACACAGACGATATTTAAGACTGTGGCTGGAGAGTCGGGTCAAAGAGCAGCACCACGAAACAGAGAAATGTGCCTCAAGATGGGCGTCTCTGGTGTTTGTGGAGGACGGAGCCTGCAGCAGAAGTTTTGTATTTCTTTAGACTCCAGTGTTTCTGCATAAGACTCACCAAGAAGTCCTGCCCTGCTAACAAAGCTTTCCTTTCACAATTAACTCGATAGAATTACCAGCGGACCCAGAGCTCGCCTGTTTGTGTCATCGCCTGACTATCGCTAAACCTGACTCCAGGAGATAAGAAACAGGAAGATTTGTAGCTTCTGCTGGTCGTACAGCGCTGCTCAACAAAGTTTGAAAGCATTTAAGATGATTAACTTATGTCTTTATGCCTTGGGCTCGCTTCCTGAAAGAATATTTGAAATTGCACTTCTGTCAAATTCATGAAATTATGTTTTAGTCATTTTGGCGCTCGGCCCATTTACATATTTAATCTTCCACGCTGTAACTTTTATGCAGAAGAATCTATTATTGGAGCGGCTTTTCACTGACTTTAGGTGGATGAGATGGAACTGACCAGTTCTGTTCTTTATTCTGGTGAGTTAGTTTTAAGTTGTTCTGACTTAACTTTCCCACTTTTCCCACCAGGAATGCCTGCTGATACAGCAGATGTAGGCAGAATGTAACCCTTAAATAGTTGATTCAGTGGAAATCATTTGATGTTTCATTTATTTACCACTTTACAGGTTTCAGCCAATGATTCTTCAGTTTAAACTGCTATTAAAGACTTATTTCATGTGTATTTACATAAGGTTTTGCATTTTTCCAACACTGGTGCTCTTCCAATGCCCCAGTGGATTCAAATGAAGGCTCCATCCATGCATAAACACACAGACATTATTTCAAATGTAGCTCTATCTGTGTTTTTTGGCCTTCTGTCCTCATGCAAATACAGTTTTAGGGCACTGAAAACAGACTGTTTCTGATTGTTGTTGTCAAAATTTGTCCTGTTTTCTCCTTTGTGTGGTGCTAACAGGACTTTTTACATGTTTAGACATGCATATACACTTCCTCTTCTACTGTACCAAGGAACAGAATAATCAGAATCCGTCCATAAATACGACTCCTAGATGAACTGTTGTTGCTTTGCTCTTGACAGGGTTTCAGTCATGTTTATATGCTTTCATGTAGATAGGGATTGTTTTTTCTTTTCTTTTTTTTCTGGACGAGGCCCAGGTTTCCACCAAGGTTTTTTTTTTTTGGATAAATTAGCTCAAAAGCAGATCAGCAGTTACAATAGTGTAGATTTATTATATATTTTGTTATTTATTTCAGTTAAACATAATTTAAACTTGTTATATCCTGTTAGTATCATGGAGAGGTTGGGTTGCCAATAAAATCATAAAGTGAGGCATAATGTCCTTTAACAGATTCGTTTTTGGCAGTTTGTCAATATTTATGCAATATTTCAGCTCTTTAAAGATGCATTTTTACATAGATTTTACTTTACTTCTAATGTTCTATACAGCCTTATTTTTTAAAAATGTCACTTTTGATCAACAGATTCTCCCAAATTTCTCCCTGTGGTGCAAACCAAGCTAAGGGGTTTTGCATTTGGATAAAAACGTCTAATTAACGTGTTTTCCTCCATTTCTCCCTGATTCTGTATAAGTGATGCCAGCGTATTCTGTTTTATTTTTGTGCTTTAGAATCTGCTGCCTGCTCACCACAGGGCCGTTTGTCTGCTGGCTAAAACTTCCCCTTTGATTTCTTCTTCTATTTTGTGTTGGTAGTTTTTCAGTGAAATGCTTCCAACCAGTGAGAAACTTTTACTAAACAAGCTGTGGCATGATTTGTCCGTTTTTATCACGTCTTTGCGATAGTCAACTAATTTCCAAGATCTTTAGGAAAAAGTTTGACCAGTTCTCTATGTTTTGGCACAGTCCTGTCCTGAGGTGGAAGTTGTTGTTGCATTTATGACTTTCAAAATAAAGCAGCATCAGTTCCGTCTGGATCCGCCAGGCTCATTCTTATGGCCAATTAACTTTTCTCTGATTTGTATGCAGTGAGCTTCATCTCATAAATGATGGATGGTGAAGTCAGGATAATAGCCTGTGAATTCTACATATAAAACGAAGCAAACCCCGTGCAGTAAATGATGTAGCTGTAAAATCTATACGCCAAACACAGCTGCAGTCCTCCCCATGTGCCATTACAGAACATCTCAATACAGACTTTAATGATTAATTGATCATATTATTTCATCTTGAACTTTTCAAAGCCAAATCCTGCGTCGTATTCGGTAGAGACAAGGTCAGTTTGGAGGGACATGCCTGAGGCAACGTGTGTGCTGGGTGTTGGAAATGCTAATCAGGAGAAAAAACATCAATAAAAGCCTCAAAATCCACCTCAAAACAGATAGCAAGTCAAAATATGTGGTTAAAAATCTTCCATCAAAAAGCTGAAGTGATTAGAGGCCTTTAAGAATGCAGGTGAGCGAATAAATTAGTGATCCTGGCAGAGAGAAAAAGATTTTTTTATGTCACCAAGGACAGGAACCTCTGGGCGTTTCACAGTCGACAGCCTTTTACATCATGCTCTCCTTGTTCTGCTCATGTAACACTTAAAAATAATTAATGTATCATCATTAATTTTCCATGTATTTTTCTTTGAGTTCAGTTTGAAGATGCGAGCAGCCACCAACCCTCTGAACTCCCAGCAGTTTCTAGGCACGTGTTTTGTTTTTTTTCTCTCTTGTAACATTGTGGCATCATTTCTTACTGCAAAATAAACTCCTGGACTTCCATGAAAACTGTAGATCGATGGTTAGATGTAGAGACAGGTCAAAAATAAAGCTGCAAATCATAAAACAAGGTGAAATGCTTTAAAATTCCAACCTGGAATCAACAAGTCCACCATTTTTCCAACAGGTGTGTTACATTTTTATTATTTTTTGCAGCCAAAACATGCATTGCTTTGTATCTGTAATCACTTTATGGTTGTGGTGTAGAGCAGATGTTTGTTTTTTTACAGAATATGGTGGAATGACTTATTTTTTTTTAATGAGATGATTGCTGAGATGATTTTGATGAAAAATCCAGATTTTCAGCTTGTTTTTGGGTAACTTGCCTGATAGGACAGCAGATGAGTAGTTTAAGGACCGTCAGAAAGTAGAAATATGATTGTTTTTTCTGTTTCTTGCTAGAATGAATGGTGTGGCAGTTTTATTTATTGATTTATTTGCTTTTTGAAGATAGCATGCCCTTTAAGTCTGCTGGCAGCTTTCGGGGTTCAGAGAATAAAGTGCTTAATATCTTGGTTATTGTATGATTCTGCAAAAGCTGAATCACTCCAAATATGCTTTTTCTGCCTCTTAGATTAACAACTGAGGTGTTTTGATCCCAGGAAATTCTCCAGCTGTCAAAATAAGTTTTTAATCGACCACAATAGAGGAGATGGAGGAAAATCTTCTGAACACTGTTATCAGCGTGTCATCCTGCCACCACCAGCCCTAGATTTCTCTCTTTGTCTCCGGGTGAACACTAACCATACTTCAGGCTGATGAAAGAAACGGATGACTTGTGTAGGCTGCAGTGGCCCAGATAAGGGCGTCACATGACCGCCACCATAATGTAATTAACTGTTGTCAGAGTGATTAATCATACGTCTGTAGAGGTGGAGCAGCAGGCTGCCAGCGACCTGTGAGGTGAAGCAGAGCTCCAGTGTTTTACCAAGACAGAGAGTTCGGAATCTAATTATTGGTCAAATTCACTCCATTAATAACAAAGCATGAATGAAACATACAATACAATACACCAACTTTATTAATCCCCGAAGAGAAATTCAACATGGAAATCTGCGCTGACGTGACGACGTCTGCAGCAGCTGGAAAATGTAAAAACATTCACTCTGTGATACGAGCAGCTGGAAGTACGAAGGCAAAACACAGCATCCCACTGTGGAGTTTCTTACTGTAAGCTGGTTTTTATTCCAGTTGATCTGTGATCTGCATCCTGCTGTGGTTTTTCTTACCATCTACCCAGCATCCCACCGTGCACAGCAATGCAGCCGCCTGCAGACAGCATGCCTTTATTACTAATGAGCTGTCTGTTCACTGTCCAGCGATGCCCCTCAATAGAAGTACTGAGCGTTAGTGGTACATCTGTCAAAGAGTTGTTGTGGTTTTATTTAGCCATGTTGATGAGATGATCCTCTGAAGGGATGACAGTGTTGGTGTGTTGGTCCGTCAGGGTTCGGGTTAGATAACCACAGCTGTATTCATTCTGAGGATCTTCTGACTTTTCCTCTGAAGACACCAGCATAAATGGATTGGCAAAACATTCAGTTCCTGTGGTTCCAGACGGTGCATTGTAGTGATATTTCCTGGCATTTGTGATTCACAGCAGTGGTGTCCAACCTTTTCTGCACCACAGACCAGTTTCAAGCCAGACAGTTTTCTAGGAACAGGTCATTGCTCATGTAACAAATACTGATAAAAATGAGTTTTCATGGCTGAATATGTATTTCCTTTTTCTTCTGTTTTACACACACTAGCATGAGCCACAGTATTAAAAACCGCTGACAGGTGAAGTGAAAATAATTATCGCATTACAATCCACTGTTTTGCTGGGAAATTTTATATCCTGGCATTCATTGTGATGTTACTTTTGCACGTACCGCCCACCTAAACACTGTTGTACACCAAGGACATGGTATTATATTTGCACTTTTGAGTGTGATGGTCACTCGTGATGGAAATGAAGTCAGCTGAAATAGTTTTGGATTGAATTAGTCCTCTAAACAGCTTCAATAACTTTTAAGGAAAATGATTGTTATTATAAAAACTACCCATCTTGGCTGCAGACTCCTGGTGCTGTGTTTTCCTGCATGCTGCTCTCCATCATCCCAACAACAACCTCATTTATACGAGCCTCTTGTTTGTAGTTCCCTCTGCTCTTCCTTAAGCGATGCTGAGAGAGAACAGGCCTGTAATTGCTCTCAGTCCCGAAGCATCATAAATATCAGCGTTAGTAGAATCCCCACACATCACAGGGGTACGGGGGCAACGAGGATGAATCGGCTCTGACGATGATGGATGGAAATGCCCGAAGAAACGATCTCATGAGATGCCTGAAGGAAAACTACCCCATCTCCTATGCATCATGTGTGTTTGTTCTCTCTGAAACAGACCAGTTAATTAGCCGTCACATAACGAGGCTGTCGCTTTAATGACGAGGAAAAGAGAAAATGTTAGAATTGCAGCTAAAAAAAGAAAATGTGAAGCAGCTGAAGGCAGAAAGGTGAGAGAAATAATGTTGGTCTTGTAGAAGTGCTGTCACTAGTGGGTTTTCATATAACTCCCTTTGCATTTTTTTTCTTCTTCTAAGCCTTTCTGTGTCTGTCATCGTTTTTATGAGCATTTGAAAAGAGACCTGAAGAATAGCCGGTGGTTTGGTGCTGTGAGCGAGCGCTACTGAGGGCCAGAGCAGAACAAAGAGCCCGCTGCCAATTTGATTATAATATCACACCTATTCAGAGAGTGAATGTGGTGTGTCAGATGTCAGGCTGCTCTCTTCCTTTCCTCACTTTATCCCTCTTCATTTTTCTCTCTCTGTCTGTCTCTCTCATCTTTTCCTTTCTCCTTGCTTTGTGCTGAGCTCCGACCCTCTACGTGGTGGGCTTTGATCAAATCCTTTCATAGCAGAATGCGATGCCATGAATGTCATTCCCAGATCAGATGTCGCAGAAACAAGGCCTGCCATATCAGTTATTACACTCCACTTCATTAGCACTTTGTTCAGTTTCATGTCAGCTTTCACAAACACAATCACTCAATGGAATCACTTGTGGCTCTCCTAGTTCTTCTCCCACTTTGTTTTTCTTGAACAAAGAAAATTATACCGGAAAGAAGGCAGCTTTATTCTCCAAGTGGATGCAGACATTTCTTTTAATTTGACGTCTTCTTCATCGAATTCTGATAGTGAGAATTTACCAAAGATCTCACTGAAATGTCTGCTGCCAACTGGTGGATCTGCACCGGCAGTAGTACCGGTTTACCTCGGCTAAGACCTGGTCTGCTTAGGTTTTGGTTCAGATTGAAATAATTCAACAACCTTTAGATGCATTGACTTAAAATTTTATCTGGACGTTTATGGTTTACAGAATATCCCCCTTGAAGTTGCATTTCCTTCATATGTTTCATGAAATTTGGATGAATTTAACTCATCCAGTGCTTTTTTATTAAGAACAAATACCTGTAGAATTAATAAAATCCATCAGCCTCAGCTCTACTTAGTTTTTATTCTTAAATGGTAAATGTTATCTTGCTGGTGGACGACATAAACGTGACACTCTGCTGCTGCAAGGCGCCTCTAATCATGGTAATCAATAAAAGAATGTTTGATTGCATTTAATTATAAATTGAATTTCTGTTTGTTTACAGAGAGTGACCGCCGATAAAAACACTCCATCTGATATTCTGTTAGCTTTCTGGTATGTAATACAGCCTACATTAAGATTCTGATTTCTCCTTTAATAATATGTAGTCACTAAAATGTGCTAAAAAAAAAAAAAAAAAAAAAAAAAAACTCCTAATGTGTGTGACATTTCCACATTCCTTGGAATTATATTTCTGGACATTGACATGACATTGAAATTATTTTATTATAGAGGAGAACTGCACGCCTCACCTGTCAAAAATCAGACTTGCATCCAAACTCTAGATGCTTTATTGCAAGTGTGTAAACTCTTAAAACCTAATCGTTTCTTTGTAAATCAGTATGCCAAACATATAAAAGCAAACAAATGAACAAAAAAAAACATCCATAATAATCAAATTGCATTTAATGCATTTGACTGTGTTCCAGTCTTATGTAATAACTTGGACTAAAATCGATGCAGATTCTCTTTCCAGCTTGGCTTCTAACTAGTGTTTGCTCACAGGTACCAGAAGATGAATGGAATCACAGAGTATGGCGTTATGGTCGTGCGTGTGTGTGTGTGTGTGTATATATATATATAAAAGTCACTTTGTCTTTGGACTATGACGGCACTGCTGCTCAAGTTTAATCAAGTGTTTCCAGACAAATTAACAAGGGGCTGAAAAATGAAGGCGCTGACTGAGACGAGCGTCTCAATCAACACTTTGCCAGTAGAAGTTTTCAGACACCTGGAGGGAGGATTCCCTGTTGCTGTAACACTAGCCCAAAGTGAATGTGAACATCTTTTCTTGGCCAGGTACTGCCAGGGAGTTTATAATTGAGTTGAGACTCAGAAAATACTCATTAAGACGTTGTCAGTCGCCAGAGGAGACCACGCTCGATGTGTTCAGACACCACTGAGACCACAGGCGTCCCAGAGCCCTGCTCTTCTCCAGCTGGAGGGCCAAAGCACACGTCTGTGCTCAGGCGTGCATGTGTGTGCTTTATGTGTAGTCATGTGTGATTGTGTGCACGGGTTCAATAAACTCACAGGTCTGTGGAGCACCATCTGTGTTTGATGGAGCAGGAGCTGGTGGCGAGGGGCCGCCCTGTCACCCGCTATGTGTGACAAACTACTGATAGAAACACCTGTTTATTGTCCTGCTCTTTCCACAATCTCCCTGGGAGCAGCTGCTTTAATGGACGGACTTTACGACAGGCGGTCAGAGCCTCTGTAGCTGCTTCTATAAAGTGAGGTCTATACTGAAACAAACAGTTAAGAGCGTTCTAATTTTATACGTATTTCTGCTCATTTTGCATTTAAAGGTTTTGTGTTAAAACATAAAGCTTTATAAGGCGAATCCAATGTATATTCTGTAGCGATCTCATTAATTTTCACCTCAAAACGTTGAAGTGTCGACACATTATGATATTTCAGTGAAGCCGCTGTCTAGTTTATGTAAAAATTCAAATGAGCTCAAGGTGTCTGGCCATTGATCATCTGCCTGCCTCAGATGAAATTGATTGGAGCAATATCTGTGATGAACAGGCAACAGTAAACACACACACACACACACACACACACACTGCTGCTCAGGTTGACACAGGGCCGAGTACAGCGTGAGGTGATATGGGGTCACAGCTCTTTGTCAGTAAACAGTATCATCAACAGTAATCAGGCTGACTGTCCGGGAGCATAAAGATCAGGAACATGATGAGGCAGAGAACATGAGGAACAGATACAGGTGGTTCCAGGGGAGGCAGGAAGTGTGACGTACATGCAAATGCATCTGAAGGAGACGTATGTTCTTAACTATTCTACACTAGCCTGTATCGTTGCTAAGAGTGGCCTTTTCCCACAAATAATACATATCTAATAACTGGTTTCATCATTTGTAGTGCTGGTAAAATGGCATACAAATAAATGTAATCTAAGAAAACACTTTCAGCCGAAGCTAGAACAGTTACTCAATACAACTAGACTGTAAAACAGGCTCAGCTGGACCCGCAGCTTAATGTGCATCAGCTGAATACTCTCCTATTGGCATTGTAGTTAGAGAGTTAAACAAGAGCCTCATGAGAGCCTGTAGTCTTTTCATGAGCCAAATACAAAAGTGAAAAAAGTACTGTGAATATCTGCCACATAAAATAAGATTTTCGAGTGATTTGTTTTGTTCTTTTATTGAAGTGTGCATTCCAGTGGGTGCGTCTTTGTGTTTGGCACCAAGGACGATGAGAGCAGCGGAGGAGTGCTATGCATGCACTCAGAGGTGAATCTCCAATGCAGGGGAGAGCTCCAGCAGCCTTTCCACTGAGACAGATGGATGAAGTTTATTAAGCATGTGACAGTTAACACCCCCAGTAGGGTGAAAACACTGCAGCGGATAAATAAATGTTGGCTTTACCAGCCCCTTCCCCCTGTTATTTATACACTAGAGTTAACATTTCTATTAGGCATGAGTTATGGCAACAAATGATTACGGCTGCTATGATCATTATGAATGCCATCCTCTTGCTGTAAGTATCAGCTATATTTCTGCAATTCGTATACAGATTACAGATGCTGCCTGGCTGGCAAATGGGTTAGATATCTAATTTGGCTGCTTGCGCTCCAGCTTTGGGAAGGCTTCTTTGTAATTACGGATGGATCCTCGTCCCTGGTGGAAGGAATGTAGGACATTAAGACTTAAAGGGATGATTTTTAACAATAGGAAGACTTTACATGTATCTGTTGCCTTTTTATTGCTCATGTGTGAAGGGATGGTCACATAAATTAAAAAATCCATCCATCCATCCATCCATCCACCCACCCATCCATCCATCCATCCATCCATCCATCCATCCATCCATCCATCCATCCATCCATCCATCCATCCATCCATCCATCCATCCACCCATCCATCCATCCATCCATCCGCCCATCCATCCATCCGTCCACCCATCCATCCACCCATCCATCCACCCATCCATCCATCCATCCATCCATCCATCCATCCATCCAGCCATCCGTCCACCCATCCATCCACCCATCCATCCATCCATCCATCCATCCATCCAGCCATCCGTCCACCCATCCATCCACCCATCCATCCATCCATCCATCCGCCCATCCATCCCTCGTCCACCCATCCGTCCACCCATCCGTCCATCCATCCATCCATCCACCCATCCATCCACCCATCCATCCACCCATCCAGCCATCCGTCCACCCATCCATCCACCCATCCATCCATCCATCCATCCATCCATCCGTCCATCCAGCCATCCGTCCACCCATCCATCCATCCATCCATCCATCCACCCATCCATCCATCCATCCATCCATCCGCCCATCCATCCATCCGTCCACCCATCCATCCATCCATCCGCCCATCCATCCATCCGTCCACCCATCCATCCACCCATCCATCCATCCATCCATCCATCCATCCACCCATCCATCCACCCATCCATCCATCCGTCCATCCATCCATCCACCCATCCATCCATCCATCCATCCATCCATCCATCCATCCCAGTTGACTTAGGGGGAACACAGGGTACATCCTGGACAGATTACCAGAAAAATGACACCTTTCCAGGAAAATTCTCTGAGAAAATCCACAGAATGCAGGAAGTGCATTGACTCTGCTTTCCTGTCACTCCCCCCTCCCACAGTAGTGTGCAACAGTAGCTAACGTTAGCTTCAAAAAATGGAGTCCATTAATGTCGGCAAATGACCAGCTTCCAGCATGACACAGACTCCGACATAAGCACAAAACCAAACAGGGAAAAAGCTTTGTCTAGTAGGCTGGGAATATGATTGACAGTGGGGTAAACTAGGGGAAAACTGGGGTCAACAATGGCAGGGTGTGCGATTTTTGAAGGAACTAAACAGGGAAAAACAAAAACCCTATTGTCCAGTCCTGTCGCCATTGTTTTAGATGTTTGCCAGCCCTGAAAAGTAAAGATATAGTCTGTAGTCTCAAATATAGTTGATAGTCAAACTCTAAAAACAGTCACTTTGGTTGCCTCATCTATTACCATGATGCTGGTCAGTCAGGTTCAGTTTCATAAATGTCACATCACAGCCCAGGATTCACACTTTCACCTTCCTCCAACAGTGTCATTAACAACAATATTTTTTACCTTTAATATGAGTAATAAGACTGAAACACCTTCAGTTTTAGGTTTCAATCAGTCCTTAGCTCATTCTTTAATCTATCTCGTCACAAGCAAAAAATACCTAAAAATAGGTGTGAAGATTCTAAAGTGATGGCAAAAACACATTTTGAAGTCCAGTTTTACTGATTATATCAAAGATAAAAAGTTTGTCTTTCCAGGCAGCGCCTCGAACCCCAGATCTCCGTCACCCTGGAGCATTGTGGAGGATGTCTGTAAAAACCGAGCCTGAGCTCTCGGATCTTTAAAATGGATGAGCTAGCATGCTTATACTTTGATCCCATATACTGCACAGCTTTAGGTATCTTCTCTTTTCTTCTGTTCCTTGCCGCCCCTTCTGTTCTTAGGTGTCTGAATTTAAGAAGGTGTTTTCATGACCTTGCCCTCAGTGAAGTGTTTACTGGAGCTTTTAACACTGCTATGTGAGCGTGAGGGTGCATATTTACGGTGTGCTGATTTTTTTTTTCGGCCTTATCCACTTAATTTGATTGTGGGTTGATGTCTGGAGTTGATTATTAAGAGCTTTCCAGCTTTGTTTAAAAGTGTTACACTAATGTAAAACATGGCGATAATTATTAGCTTTTTCCGTGAGTGCACTTAGTCACATGGCTACGGATTCATCTAATAATGATTTTTCTCAGGTTTGCATCTCAGATATAATATTCTGACTTTCTATTCACCAAGACCCGTTAAAGTGATGCATTGGATTCCCGCTTTTTTCATCAATCAAACAGATTTTGGACAAAATGCTCTTTCTGTGAAAACACGTAAGATCTGAAACATTCTTTCAGTCTCCATAAGGGAGTGTCCCACGTTAGCAACTCACCATAAACAGCTGAAAGTCAACCACTCGTGACCATTGACCTTAACCTTCTTTGTGTATTTTTTGTAATGTGCTTTTATTGTGACCTGTTGTCCTTGTATTGTGACCTGTTGTCCTTTTATTGTGACCTGTTGTCCTTTTATTGTGACCTATTGTCCTTTTATTGCGATCTATTGTCCTTTTATTGTGATCTATTGTCCTTTTATTGTAACTTATTGTCCTTTTATTGTAGCTTATTGTCCTTTTATTGTGATCTATTGTCCTTTTATTGTAACTTATTGTCCTTTTGTTGTGATCTATTGTCCCTTTATTGTGACCTATTGTCCTTTTATTGTGACTTATTGTCCTTTTGTTGTGGTCTATTGTCCTATGTTTCACTGTTATGTTTTTTTTTTTACCTGCCTATGGACTGCAGATGTACATTAGCATTGTTGCTATAATCTGGCATATTTACGTCTATTGCTGTCTAAATAGACGTTCACTAATGTGCACTGTCCCTATCAAATAAAGAAATAGAACACACACAAGCGCATATAGCATAGTATTTGTAATTTGGATTCATGTTCACTGTTTTAACTCTGCATCACTGTTTATTCTCCAGACGTTGCCGACTACGAGGTACGAGCTGGAGATCGTGGCCAAGGACATGGCAGGAAGTGAGGTGGGCCTAACAGGAACAGCCACGGCCACCATTACCATCACAGACAAGAACGACCATGCCCCTGAGTTCACACATCCTCTGGTAAGAAGCACCCCCTTATATTTCCATTTCTACTCCTACTGAAAGCTATATCTTTATTTGAAGCCATAAAAAAAGACGAAATGTCTTTGTTTACCCCTCCAGGGAGGTTAAAGGTCAGTCACTTCGATGTGCTGCGTTTCTTCAAGGACTCAGGCACATTAGTAGAAGAAATGCTTCCCAATAGCAAGCTGGAACCAAGGTCTCCTGGTTCTGGAAATGATCTGTGACTAATTAGTTGGATTACTGATGCATGTGGTGAACACACTGGAGCCATTTAGTCAATAATAAGCATTCAGTTCAACTTTAATTTGCCTTATAAATCATTTGGTAGAGATATCAAAATGAAAGCTATTCCTGACAACTTTCTTTGGTCCACTTACACTCCAGACAGTCCTTGGCAGTTAAATACAATTAAAAACACCAAAGAAGTTAAGCACAATGAAAAATCAGACAATAATGGCTGTAAATGTTCAGATATACACATTCTAGTAATAGCTAAGGTTTCAGGAGGCCAGGAAATAAAAGTCAGCTAAAAACAATTAAAGATTATGTGTTATTCAATAATTACTTAAATTAATTCTGCTTTATAGCTGCCATTTTACTGTCAGCATTTTGCTTTTAAAGAATAAAAGTGTTAAAAGAGCAGGATTCTTCATTTTGAGCCAATGAAGTGCTTTTAATTTGAGGTAAAAATGTGTTGCATTTCACTGACAGATGCTAAACACAGTCTGAAAGAATTACAGTATGGTTTGGCTTGACTTAAAGGCCAAGTATTGTCGTTTTTATTTTGTTAATGTCCTGACGGAATTAGTTCTGTGGAAATATATTATGAAAAAGAATTTGTAAAGACAAATGATGAGCACAGAGGAAATGTAAAGTTTGCATTATCGGCAACAGCTCTGCCCCTTTTCTCTCAGGATCGATCAACTTCCTGAATTTGCTTCACAAATATAACCCATCAGTATAATTATGGTCTTTAAGTCATCAGAAAGCTTTTAGTGTGAAACATCTGTGTTCCGTTTTATTGAGAGGAGCTTAAGATTGATTCCAAAGAACAGCAAAGTGTGTAAGAATGGCAATGACAATTCAACACAGCCATACAGTAACTCAAAAAAGTATAAAAAAGTGTGCTTTCTATGGTGTCTGGAGTGAAAAAGTTAACCTCAGTGCCACAGATGAGCCACTATGAGAGGACTTTGTGATGGAATCAGTGCTGTGAACATTTCAATTCTAAAGAAACTAACAAAACAACAAGTAAGGAGGATGAGTTTAAAGTTTAGAGCAAACATTCTCTGCTGCAAATTAAAACAGGGATTGATCAGAAAACTCAGAGAAACCTTAATGAAGCATGAGAGAATATACTAACATAAACAGGTATAAAGCCTGCTCCTAAAATAAACCTCCTTTAATGCTTAATTGCGTATCTCAGATTGTTTGCCACTTGGGATTGTATAACACTAAGCTCTTTGATATTTCTAAAAAAGAAAACTATTTGTTTTTAACAGTGTTTTGCTGTCAGTGTCAAATCCGATAAGTGTTCTTTTTCTAATGTTTTTATCTAAAAGAGTGAACAGAAATGCTGTTGACCCCGAGGTACAGAGCAGAAATAGAAGCTTCGCTGTTTATCCAGGCAGTGTAGTGACACATACAAGAACTTAACTGTGATTAGTGATTATTGTTGTGACTAATTTGGGTTTTAGATGAGTCATTCTTTAGAAAATTATGAAATGGGACAATATAAAAAATGAAATATATATTAATGATAGTAAAATTTCACAAATGGCATATATGTTTTTATGATTGTTGTTGATGATGCAATCTGAATAGGTAATTTCCAAGTATTTTCCAAGTTTAATATGTGGCTTATTCTGCCTTCTAAAAGGTTACTATCTAATAAACAACCCACGCACTTAAAGGTTAAATATAAGCCGTGATCTCTTTGGACTTGAGGTGAGTAAAGGCCCTGCCCTCCATTGGAGATTATACGGTGAGCCATGCAGGATTAGAAGCAAAGCTATGAAGGTTGAACTGTTGATAATGTACTAATCATAGCCTTTAAAGTAATAGGTTATACAGTAGAAAGCTGTTTACCCTTTGAGATGGCTCAGCAGGTTGATTATGTAGAGACGAGTCACTTTCACCCCCAACACATACTTCAGCCAACAAGCTTCATGGAAACGTGTCTCCACCCAATCCAGAGACTTTCCCAAGTCAGTGTGACCTATAGCTTTCTAATAAACACATTTCTCACCTTGTATGGTGAAGATAAAGCTCAGGAAAAGACCCAAACAGATCACAGGGTGTGTATGAGCGTGCAGAGAACATATGTGACGTGAATTAACACGCAGTAGCTGGGTGATGTGGGTGCAGAGGAGAGATAAGGAAATCTCGGAGTGGGAGTGGATGTGTTGTGGTTCAGTGATGGTTTGTTTAGTCAGCAGAGCCTTAAAGCATTAGTGGAAAGCTAACAGACTAAAGTGGTGCCTGCAAGTACGCTGTAAAATATAACGTGCATGTACGAGAAACACAGAAAATAGCATAAGTTGCATTCATTGCCCATTTGTACCACCTCATTAGAAATTTGTCAAAAGTTGCTGCTATGGCCGTTTTCTTGTTCTTCTTCAGTTGTGGAGGTGAGACAACTGGGAGAATGAATGGGGTCTGGTAGAAAAAGACCCTTCCTGGACTTTCAGGTGGAGTTGGAACACTGAGTTGTGTGTTTTTCAACGATAACGCCTGCAGCTGCTGTCAGGTTCTGAGACGCATCGCGCTTTTCCCCAGCCGAACCTCCCCTGCAGCCCTCCCATGATGCATCGGGGTGTCAGGGGAGCTTGTAAGGAGCACGGCTCAGATGTGAAATGTTACAGCTCAGAGGGCTCAGTAGGGCCTTGCAGAGTGCACCGTGTCCCAGTTAATGTTCTCATTTCTCACTGGGAAGAGATCCGCTTAACGGTGTGGAGAAATTGAGCTTTTATAAAACAAGTGTTTGAAGATGTTAAGCTCCTCGTATAAATCCTCTCCCTGACCGCTCCCCACCTGCCCATGAATCATCCATGACCTCTCCAATGACCGCCATCGTACTGTGAATGTACATGTCGGAGCCGAGCCTGTGTCAGCAGCAGCTCTCAAGCTTTCACCATATAAATTATTCAACTAAATATTCAATTCTTTTCATAGAACTTTCTAAAACCCCCTCCTTCAGACGCATCTCAAGTTGTCTTTTCTGAAGACACCACCTCCTGCAGACCCGATGTAAGCTTTTAAAGCTCATCTTCCAGCTTGCAAGCAGAACTCAAGCAGAGAAAGATGGAGAGAAGGCTGAAAAGATGGGAAGAAAGTCGAACGTCCGACGTAGAAAGAAGCAGAGAGAGACGAAAAGAGGAAAAAACGCAAGCACATCAGTGTTCTAGGGATGTGCTTCTTCCTGTTATTATTCATTAAATGCACCGTTGTCGCGTTTTATGAGTTGACATTTTGTTTGAATTCAGCAACATAATCTCCATGTAGGGTGCTTCTGTTCTTCCTCAGACCTAACTACCACAGCCTGATGCACAGAGACAACTATTCAGAGCTTGTGAAGTCTGTGCTTCAGACCAGCACTCGGCTCCTCAGATCAGCCAGCAGGGAATCTATTCGTGTTTTCCTGCTTAATTCATCTCTGTGCATTGAAGTTAGAAGTTATACTTCATGTAGAAGAGTCACAACACAAGTGAACATCCGTTTTGCACTTTGAAGCACAGTAATGTTCAGCTCCAGAATATGGTTTACATATGCTGTTGTTTCACTATCCACAAATAGAAACCAAAAGGGAAATTTTTAATTATGTAAATACTTCGTGCACTATGTTTTCCCCCTTTTCTTTGTGCTATTTTTTTTTAAATGAGCTATAAAGATGTGGATCTTCTTGTTCTATAGAGATGATCATCTGTAGGAAGCACATAAGACTGAAAATGATGCAGTGTAATGTCTTAAATTCAAATTATCACGTTTTGCATCATGAAATACACAGTAAGCTATAAAAATTATGCAGTTGTGCATAATTTTCCATATTTTCACATATTCGTGGAAAAACTTAAGTGGATGCACATTTTTCATGACTCTTTGGACATTTAAGAGCAGGTGGTGCACTGTTAATTTGCATTGTATGCCACTGACTTAGCATGACATAGCCCTGTTAGACTGAAAACCTTTAAGAGTTTATTTTGTCTCTCAGTCAACATGGCCAAACAGCATTCTCTGTGTTGGGTAATTTCAGATTTCTCCAACATTCGGAGGGCCCTGTTGTCACACTATTGAATCGGTCTTTCACTCAGAAATCAAAAGCTAGCAAATTACAATAACTAACATCCCTGTGGAAGTATTTTTCATCTTCCTTGCTGGCAGTAGCATTTATTCAAGCAGATGTTTCCCTTTGTTCGTGTCATTTTAACACCTGCAGTTTAATTTCAATTCAGTTCGATTGAACATTTTTATTTTATTTATTTATTTATTTTTATTTTATTATCCCTTATTAATCCCATGAGGAGAAATTCAGATTTTTGCATATCGAGTCAGAGCGAAGGGTCAGCCGCGGTACAGCGCCCCTGGAGCAGGAAGGGTTAAGGGCCTTGCTCAAGGGCCCAACAGTGTCATCTCATAGGACTTAACATAGCAGGGTGAAGACTTTTAAAATGCAGAGCATCCCAACAATCCAGAGTTCCTTTTGGATTCCTTTGGAGCAAGCAGTCAGCAACAATGGGAAGGAACCCTCCAAAAAAATCCTTTAACCAGGAGGAAAAAAGACCTGTGACAGAACCAGGCTCAGGGAAGGCGGCCATCTGCCTCGACCGGTTGGGTGAGGGTGGGAATGAGGACACTTCTAACGCATTCCTGACATCTTCCAGGCATTTTTAGCACCATTTTCATTTTCTGGCCATTAATGAACCTTAATTCATGAGCTGTAGGTGAAAATAAATACATCTTACTGGTCAGAACAGAGGAAGTTTCTTCTATGAGAGGTAAAATGTGTTCAAGAACCAAAAAGAAGTCAAGTTGTCACCTATTGAAGCACTTAAGGGAATTAGGTCTGGCTTGAGTTATAGTCAAATTATCAAAACTAAGAAAACTTAAACGTCCTTTTTCCCCATTTTTTTATGTCTATGTTCTAGTTGGCTACACAGACCAAAGCTAATGTAAAGGCTATATCCTGATTCCCTCCCCCCAAAACTTTCATTTTAATTTCAGTCTGACTGTAAAGCACCGTTTATAGAGATGAAAAGCTACTTTAAGTGAATTAAGTGAAGCTAAATCTTGCAGTATGACCTGCTCTGATAATCACCGATGCATTACTAAAATATGAACATGAAGAGAATGCTCAAAATCTTGCATAAAAAGAAAAATGGCAGAATTAGCTTAACAGCATACCAAACTGCCATTTCGTTTTTTTCCCCCCTTTCGTACGTTCTTTCTAAGGATGGATGATTCAGTGTAATCTATCTTCCATTTTTAAAATCATAAGCTGAGGTACCCTTTCTTACTGGCAAATTTATTACATTTTCCTGCTCAAGCTCCTTCTCTGGGGGAATGGGCTCTGGCCTGATTAATTTTTATAGCAAGGGTCTAATCCTGTTTTTATGAGGAGGGGAAACAAGAAGGAGAAATGATATGGCGGCCCTTAGTAGCTCTGTTGTCTGAATGGCCTGAGATGTATGCTACTCTAACGAAGATGGATAATTTGCCGATGAATTTTATCTGCTGCTTGGGTTTTTATTATCTCGGAGTTTACTCTTCATCTTTGCTGCTGCATCTTTGGGGTTTTCTGCTTTGTTGAATTTCATATTACACTCGTCTTACTCGGGAAAGTTGTGGATATTGTTAAACTTTGGTACTAGCTGATGCCATATCAGAGCAGATCCTGTACCAAACACCTTTTGCCCTTCACGTCTCTTGCCTTCCCTGCTGTTTCATTCTTCCTCGTCTGCCAATATCCTTCCCTCTCCTCCCCTGCACTATGCCGCTGCTCTCTGGATCTGTTAATTCGGCGCCACGTCTGACTGGGCCTATCCCCCCCCCCCCTGCTCCTCATAACAAGACCATGATGGACCTTATCACTGCTGTCACTCAAACTCCCTGACAGTCTGTAGTTTTTTTTCCTCCTCACTCAATTTTTCACTCCCTCTCTCTTTGCCTGTCTGTCTTTCTGTCTGCTTCCCTTTTCTTGTGTTTTTTTTCTCACTCTCTCCTCCATGATGACCAGGAGAATATGCTCGCCTGCAATCCATCTGTCCCGCTGATAAAGACATTAGCGGTGATGGGTGTAGCACCAGGCATGGGGCAGCAGAGCCCTGTCAGTGCCGGTCTGTCTTTAGGGATGGCTAACGGGTGTCACGGATTAGTCCGGGCCTTGCATGATTGCTTCGCTGGCGCTGCGATACGTGCGGCACTTTACCCTGGGTGATACGCTGGCGTAGCTGGCCAGAAATCTCCGTCACAAAGAGGAAGAAAGGGGACAGGATTCATGTGCTGCATGTCAGGTTAAAGAAGTGTTTAGAGGACAGTTGAAGAAGTGTGTTTGTGGATTGGGTAAGAGTGAGATGCAGTGTGAAGCAGGTTGCCCTTGAAACTGCTGCCGTTTGAGATCTTTGTCAGTTTCACTCTGATTATATTACAAATTAATCATTTTTGCACAATTTTGCAATTATGTTTTATACTAATATTCTCATCATCCACAGCTGGGTAAGTGTGCATACATGTAGTCATTTTAACTATACAGGTGTCTCATGAAGAGCATAACCAGCTAATGCTATTCAATAGTGAAGAATAGTGTGACACCTCTTGACACCCTGATCTGTCAGTGATGGCGAAGGAAGCGATGGAAAAACGTGCAAAAGCCCACTTGAAATAGCAACAGTCTTATTGTCCCTGAAGTATGACGTTTGCTCAAAGAATGTTAATGTGTTGGAAAGCACAAGTTCAGCTGTCTGTCTCTACACAGTGGGATTATCTGAGTTTTTTTTTTTCCTCAATTGTAGTGCACACTAGCTTTTGGTTCAACATCACGGATATGGTGAAATATATGATCTGCTAAAAATGTTTGTATTAGATTAACAGTTGTGAACAAACGCTTCCACACACCTGTACAGACCATGTGTATCAATGCAGTTGAAACCCATGTGCTTCATTTCAAAGAAAAAAAATCATGCATTTTGGTTCTTCCATAGATTTATCATTGGTCTTTTGGAAATATGACAAAATCTGCCTGGATAAAAATATACAAACAGCAGCTTGAATGATCAGTGTTTGGGATGTCTAAAGCTGATTAATCAGATTTTCTTTGTGGCATTGCAGCTTAACTTCCAGTGAGTGATTATGATCAACTACAGCTGCTGACTCTTCTGAGCCAATTTAAATACAATTTACAATTTTATTGAACAGATGCTTTTGCCCAAAGCAACGTACATCCGAGAGTAGATACGAGGTAGATAGGCGGTGTAGGGTCCTCACTAGACAACTGCACCCTGACCAGGATTTGAGCCACCGATATCCTGTGCCTAAGTCAGGACTGTTAGCAGCTGCTGCTAAATAAGGCCCATTTGATGCACTCGTTAGTCTAACAAGCTCAGCAAAGTGTAAAAAAGCCAATCATTGACTTGAACAAGTCACTTGGAGCCATTTCAAAGCAGCTACAGATCTCAAAATCATCTGTGCAAACAATTTTTTGTAAGTCTAAAGTCCATGGTCCAGTTGTGTTACTGCCACCTTCAAGAAGAAATCACAAACTATCACCTGCTGCTGACAGACGATTGGTCAAGATGGTCAGGAGTCAACCAAGAATCACCAAAAAGCAGATCTGCAATAAAGTAGAAGCTGTTGGAACACAGGTGTCAATGTTCATGGTCAGGTGAGTTTCATATCACCATGAGCTGAGAGGCTGCTGTGCAAGAAGGAAGTCTTTCCTCCAGAAGCGACAGCTTAAGACTCGACTGAAGTTTGATGTTCATCACATGGACACAGAAAAGGCCTTTTGAAGGAACGTACTTTGTGGCAACAATGACCAGAAATATATTTGGAGGCGAGAAGAGAGAGAGGCTCCATCAAGCATGGTGGTGGCAGTATCACACTCTCAGGTGGCTTTGCTGCCAATAGAACTGATGTTTTACGCAAAGTAAATGGAATAATGAAGAAGATTTATTAACTCCACATTCATCAGGAAAACCTAAAATCATCAGCCAGAAGGTTGGGTCTTGGATGCAGTTGTGTGTTCCCACGGGACAATGACCCCAAACACACATTAGAAGGGGTAAAGAAATGGTTAAATCAGGTTAGAATTAAGGTTTTAAGTCCTGACTTAAACTCCATTAACCCGTTGATGTACAGTGTGGGTCATAAGATAGCCATTTCCACTGGATTTCAGTCACTATTGACCCATGTTGCGCACCAAAGGGTTAAAAATGTGTGGGCTGTTATGGAGAAACAAGTCAGAGCTTCAGTTTACTTGTGCCAATCAAAAGGAGTAGTCAAAGAATTTTACCCAGGTATTAGCACTGCTGTATGTATATTTTTGACGCAACAGATTTTGTCATATTTCTAGAATACCTTTAATATATCAGTGAAAGAGCAACACTGCATGACTGTTTTTCTTTCCTTTTGTGTGTGACAAAGATTCATGTATTTCAATGATTCTGTCACAGAATATTCAGTTATAGGAGTCACTGGAAACTCAAGACTGCTGTGATATACATGGTCTTCAAAAGTGTACGCAAACTTTAGTTCATGACTATAATGATTGTATTGTAATGAATGGTTGTAAACCACCTATTTATTCTTACCCCTTCCAGAAGGGGCAGAGAAACAAGATTAAGGGTCGGCATATTTTTGCTGCAGGTCTTTCTCAAGACATTCTCACATGCTTCAGTTGTGAAAGTATGCAGCTGTGTTCAACAGTGACACGTTGTCACATATATTGTATTTTGAAGACCAGCTGTGCAGGTTTATACTTTAAGAAGTGCAGAATTATAAAGATTTTCATGGGCTTCTTCCTCAGAGCTAGTCCTAATGTGTAGATTAGCAGTCTGGCGGTAGCTGTTCAAGTAGAAACTTTCTCTTTCTACTGTCACAGTGCAGGCTAAATGCAAAAACATTCTGTCAGATTGCTTGTTTTTAAAAAGTTACCACATTTCCCAACGTGAAGCTCTCCAATCTGGCCATTTGAAACGGATTGCTCAACGCTTCTCAGTGTAACACATCAGCTGTAATGCTGTCACATTATTCAATACACTGTCTGCCAGTAGTCCTTGAATATTTTACTCCTTTTTTTCTACAAGCCTCATTGACAAATACGAGATCTGTCATGTTCCAAAAAAAGGTAGAAAAGCTGCTTTGCTGAATGTCAGATTCATCAAAAATCTATCTTTGGAAACAGGCTGCACAGAAGCTGTAGAAATTTAATAAAGACACAGGTAAGCTCATTAACTCTCCAGGCACACTTTCTGTATTCAGGATTAAAGCCAGGGGGAAGGGTAAAAAAGTGAGAGGGGGGTTAGACAGAGAAATAACTTACCGATCCTGAGCACAGGCACTCTGTATGGGATTGGGTGGGAAGATGAGTGATCACGTGCACAACGGAGCCTTATTCCAGATTTACAGTCTGTCTACAGCTGGTTCTGCTGAGAGTTAAGCTGCTTCTGAAGCAGATAAAAGACGAGCTGCTTGAAAATGTACATGATTCTCTTTCACTCAGAGGATTTCCTTATAAATTTGACTTTTACCGCTGTGACATCTCACTCAGTGTATTTACAAAGAGGCTAAAAAACAGGAAATTGGATCACTGCTCCATCATGCCAGGTTTTAATATTTAAAGAATTCTCCATCATTTTTGGATTTCTGCATGTCAAGATTCATCCACTTATACTTTCTGATTTCTAAGAGTCATCTTGGGAAGATCTAAAACACATCAAGGCAGATGAGACTGACTAAGAAACAGTTAGAAAAAGTGGTAAAGACACTGAGAAAGAGCTGGTGACACACCCCCTTGAAGACAAACTTCAAATGGCTCGGCTGCAGAGCTTCCCTGCTGCGATGCGGCAACGGAGCAAATGTCTCTCAGAGGCAAAATAGTCTCGTCTCGGGAGGTTTAATGTGATGTGCTGCTGTTATGTGTATTCCCCGTCAGAGAAAATCTTTGGGGCAGCGGGGACGTGTCACAAAGTACTTTCCATTAGGACAAATGAACAGCTGCTCAGCTGTCTGTCGAGTTGCCTGTCAGTGCAGCCACAGCTGCCATCTGTATTAATAACGCATTCTGACAGACATCCAGGAATAAAAAAAAGTTCATCTCCATTCGTCTGTTTGTGTGTGCGTGCATGATACTGTCTCTGAGAATATGACATGCATGTGTGTGTTTACTTGGCTGTGATTGTGTGCATGTATTTAGTAGTGTTTGTTTGTGAAGGGGCAAACCAGATGGAAAAGTCAGACTGATAGGTTTGACATGATAGACATCCTATTATTTACTTTTACTAGTTTTTTTCTGCCTCTGTATATGAAGGCTGTATCTGTGAGCAACAACCGGACTGGAAAAAAAAGGTCTAGGTTACTGGTTTGTAACAGGCAAACAATGCCAGCTGGCAATGGAAGACAAATGAAAGCTTCTATAGGAAGAAGGAGCCACTTTCCATAGTCAAGTTAATGAGGCAGAGTGCATTTAACATTACTTGATGAAGCTGACAGATGTGTACACTCTTCGAAGGCTTCACATCTCTTTCTTGTGCCTTTTTGCCAGAAGTTAAGGCTTCCCTTGCACCTCCATCTGTTGGAGAAGAAGGTGCATTGATTGCTGTTGACAGTGTCGAGATGAAGGTTTTGCCGAATTATGTTGTGTTTTCATAAATCAGCCAGATGTTCCGCTTTGGCATGCAGATGTTTGCTACTCTGGGTTTGAAGTCCTCTTTAAAATGAAGCTGAGAGAAAAACACTTGTAAGTAGAACAGTGTCCACTCAGCGCAGCAGAGTGGGTGAACGAGTGAGTGGGTGGCAAGGAATGCTTGATCTGCAGTGGTGGTTTATGGAGTGGGAAAATTATGCTTTTGTTCTAGCAAAGACACTTCACCAATTGTTACACAGATTAAATAGAAATAATTAAATATTATTAAATGGGAAATTTTGTTCCAAGGAAAATGATGATTTCAACGCCAGTGCTAATATTGTGATGTTCAGTAGTCAAATAATCAAAAATAATGATTTAATTTAGGTTCATTTTATTTTGATAGACTATATCAGTATATAAGCACAATGTGTAAACAAAGGATCCTGAATTAAAGTGCAGAACTGTGGAGTTGAACTGGAAACCTCAACATGATTAAAATAACATCTTTTTGTTAAATTCAGCAGTGCAGCTCTAATGGAAATTAAAGGAAGAAGCTCAGTCTGTTTATTTAACAAAGAGCAACAGGGACTTTATTATACAAGCATGAAGCTAATTAGCGACACCTTTTCTCTCTATTGTGTAGCTCTACTTTGGTAGTAGCTTCAGATTCTATCTAAATATAGCTAAATTCATAGAACAGCTGCTGTTTTTAACTGCTATATAAAGTGTGTCAAATGCCACAGTCATAATATTTCAGAAGCGCAGATCAGCGTGGAACTGACTGCTGGTTAACACGTCATCCTAATGAATCGCATTTTCAATCTGGGGCTGCACAGCGGCGTAGTGGTTAGCGCTGTCGCCTCACAGCTAGAAGACCCCCAGTTCGTGTCCCTGTCTGGGATCTTTCTGCATGGAGTTTGCATGTTAGTGGGTGATTCTAAATTGTCCGTAGGTGTGAGTGTGATTGTTTGTCTCTATGTGTAGCCCTGTGATAGACCGTTACCTGTCCAGGTGTCTCCTGCCTTCACCCTCAGTCAGCTGGAATAGACTCCAGCCCCCCATGACCCTAATTAGGGATTAAGCTGTGTATAGATAATGGAGCACAACAATGAGTTTGAGTTTGAGGTGTTGACTTAGCCTCCACATTCCCCAGATCTCAATCCAATGGACAAACAAGTCCGATCCATGGAGACCCCACCTCACAACTTCCAGGTCTTAGAGGATCTGCTGCTAACATCTTGGTGCCAGATACCACAGCACACCTTCAGGGGTCTAGTGGAGTCCAGGCCTCGATGGGTCAGGGCTGTTATGGCAGCAAAAGAGGGACCAACACAATACAGGAGGTCCTCAGTTTATGACGTCCTCGACTTGTGTCGTTTTGCCGTTACGTCGGAACTGATTATGGGCCGGTCCATGGTTTAACATACGGTGTTTTGTTGTTACATTGGAATTGGTTCAGTGGAGCTAGTTGTCGAGCAGAGCAGATGAATACTGTATGTACAGACGTACATACAAGGACTAACTGATATACAGGATTTTTTTTAGCAAAAGACAAAAACTTTCGCATCTAATAGAGCGTCAGAAGGCAAATTAAGAGGTCATATATGTCCAAAGATGAGACATATACGAATACGAATAAAAATAAACCAGCATCACAATCATAAGTCCTGAAAACTGTTGACTGAAACGTGACGTTATCGGTCTATTTATTTTTCCTTCGGCCAATTAGCTTTTGGCAGCGTGGCATTACCTTAAAGATTTATGGGGCATATTATCGAAAAGTCAGACATAAAAGGAGATGGAAACAGAAAATCAATGTCACACTGTGTTTTTTTTTCTCCTTGAAATCTTAAATGTCTGAAGTGTAGGGCTCTGTGATTTATGGTCACTGTCGACACTGTCTGTCTGTCTGTCTGTTGATCTATCTGGTCTGTCTGTCTGTTGATCTGTCTGGTCTGTCTGTCTGTTGATCTATCTGGTCTGTCTGTCTGTCTGTTTCTAGGTGTTTGTTTTGTTGAGCTCCAGTCTCCCCGGTGGTTGTGTTCTGGCCGTGTGGTCATCTTTTTCTGAGAGCTGCTACTGTAATTGGCTCTCTGCCTGTGGCTGGAAGTCTCACATACAAAAAAGAAAACACACACACACACACACACACACACACAGAGAGAGAGATAAAAGCCAACTTGAAAGCAGGCCTTGATTTCCCGCCATCTCTCCCTCTCACTGTGTTTAAGTCATTCCAGGTGCTCGGCCTCGTCTTTAGTGTTTCCCTTCTGGTCTTTCAGGTGACTGGTCGCTTTGTGCTCCAGGTGGAATTGGGGCCTTATCAGCGGCAGGGCAGGGGCCCGGTGGCCACATTGCACAGAATACAACGTTTTCAGCGACCGCATGACTGCCCCACATGATTAAACCCAATCTAACCGGCTGTTGTCTGCGTGTCTGTACTGTATGTGTGTCTGAGGGAAGGAGTGGAGCTCACATTTGGGTCTCTTATCTGCAGTTTGAAGTCCAGAGGAAGATGATGACCACGGGAGTGCCAATAGGAAGCGTTTGTTTCTGATCACAGTGTCTTTTAGTACGTGCATAAATGTGTAAAATGGCATTCACTGCTTCAGGGTTAGAGCTAGAGCAGTCGCTGTGTAAATTTGAATTCCATTGCATCTTTCAAAATGAGGCTTTTTTAAAACATTTTCCAGCACCCTTCTAATTTCTGCACGACGCCTTTGTGCCGGCCTGCCGCAGGTGTCGCAGGACAAAAGGACCAACAAGGAACATGCGGGGACAAACATCCAACACTTTTCTTTTAGGAACATTGTGCTTCGATCCTGTGTGCCCTAAATGACTGTGAATGGTACATAGTGTTTTTAAACAAGCTTTGGATGAATAAAAAAGGAGAAAAGAAAGGAAAGAGAAGAAATCAATGTTTGTCTCTCTTCAGATAAATGCATGGAGCCAAGCAGTGTAAGGCAGTGAGAGGGTTATCTGTGCAACAACAATACCGTGGGTTGACAGGAGACGCAGTAATCTAGGCTGGACCAGCGCTATCCTTAAACAGAGTGTTCTGTGTCTGAAAGATTACACTGTAAGCTCTGACACAATAATGGTCCTGACACACAAACACACACATCTACACACACACTTCGACAGAATTGCCTCTGCCTGCCGGTAGCTTCTGCACGGAGTAACCCTGATTACAGTGTAGTCTTTAGTGGAAGCCTCGCTGGCAGAAAGCATCGATAACAATCTGATTGAGGTCTGCTGCCAACAATGAGCAGTGAGGTGGGGAGTGATTGACACTGAGAAATAAATGAGATGCACTGTGAGGAATCAACAATGAATAGTGTTTATTCTGCTGTGTGTTCATGTGTATACAGTCCTGTGAATTAGCATTTAGGTAAATGTTTTTTCTTGGATTTGACAGCAGAAGTGGCATTTTTAGATCATTTAGATGAGCTTCTTTTTTCTTATTTGAATCTGGCTGCATGTCTCTGTGTTTTCAGTGGTTTCTTCCCCCTCTTTACACCTTAGTGTCAAAGTAGTTTTGACATTTTACTGCTCCAAGGAACACGGCGGAGTTATGTGACGATCAGCGTTGTTTTTGGTTTTTTTGTCTGTCTGTTAGCAACATTACTCAAAAATGGATTTGGATTTAGTTTTCAGGGAAGGTCAGAAATGACACAAGGACCAAGTGATTAGATTCTGGCAGTGATGCCAGATATAGACTGGATCCACGGATTTGTTAAAGATTTCTGTATCATTGCCAGATAGCAGCATGGCGTCACTGTAACCATGACAACAAGTGAACACTACATCAGCTGCCTGCTGACGATCACATGATTGTGATGCTACTACAAATCCATGGCTGATGACTTATCAGGACTTATCAGGACTTATCCGTCAGAAATGATACAAGGAACAGTTGATTAAATTGTGGGGGTGTTTCTGAGTCCCATCAATTCCCACCACCCGCTACATATTTAGGTCACTTGATTCGGTATCCTTACACAACGTACACATGCAGAACACACACCTGTGCTCAGAGGAAGGTCATTGTGCACTCTCTAAGTGCTTTTCTTGTGACACTGATGTAACTGTGAAGAGAAATATTTACAGAGATCAACATGAAAGCAGAAAAACAGGAAGCTTCACTGAAAAATAATGTATTTTACTGATCAATATGAAGACAATGTTTCAGACAACATAAACGAGACAAAGTTTGTTGTAAAGCAGCATAAAACTGGCAGATGTAGCACATTACATTCACACTTACAGACGTGAACAAGGGAAGTCTTTACCTTTCTCTTAACTTTGTCAACATGAATGTCCATATTGTTCTTCTTTTGCGGTCTGTTTTTACCCGACATAATCAAACTAACTGTACAGATGCTTGCTGTGTCTGCAGACGTTGCTCAAAAATCTGTTTTTCTGTGATTTTTTCCTCCATAATTCACCTTTCCTTCTTTTATTAAACGATGGAATGTGTGCACAATTTCCACAAAAACTATTGAAAGAATTTCAATTCTGGCAGATTCCTTTGCTGTAATTTGCCACCTAAAGCAAATTTGTGCCTTTTCACATCCTTTTTTTTCCTTTCTTACATCTCTCTGTTCGACTTAGTATGCAATAGCGCTGTCCTCAAATCCACTTCAGTCTTTGAAGTCTTTAAAGTTACATAAATCAGCTCCTGGTAGAAGGTCTTCCTCTCTGTCTGAGTCAGGTCTGATTTGTTCTGTTAAAGTCTCCAGATTCCTCTCTCGCTAATGTTAATTTGTCCCTCTGTCTTTTTTTTTTTTTTCCCTAACAGTTTGAGGCTCACGTGTCCGAAGGCTCGACGGGCGTCGTGGTCAACCTGACGGTAGACGACAGAGACGATCCCGCCACGGGGGCCTGGAGAGCCATGTACTCTATCATCAGTGGAGATCCTGCACAGCGCTTCGAGATCCAAACCAACCCAGACAATAATGAGGGGATGTTGTCGGTCGTCAAGGTAACGTACATGAGGCTTACCCATCCATTAATATGACACATGGTCAAATTTAAACAAAAATTTACATTCAAGTAGAACATGTGTAAAACCTGGGGTCATAAGTAGCATTAGTGTTTGAGTAGAAGATGTATTTAGAGGGGTGGGGTCAGTTTTTGCGCCGTTTTATTCACACCAACCTGTGGATCAATGTTTGTAGTGCCACAACTCGAGAAATAATGTAGTTAGAGTCCTGAAATTTTGCAGGTTTATTGATATGTAATTATTGTCTTCAATGGTGCAACCCTGCTTTGATAGAACAATACACACCAGTTTTATGATGGTGTAAATTTGTTCACAAAATCTCAATATTTCTAACGCTGATATTCCACCAACCAGAAAACCTTTATTTTTCTTCCTAAGAGGCTGATGTTTCTTTACCCCCTGTCATTGGCAGAAATAGGAGCTTCTAAAATGTATACCATGTATTATTGGTACCAACACAATGTCTCTATGTGACTAACTCTTTGCTAGCAGGGTTCTAATGATTAAACAGACCTTTATTTATTTATTTTTTTTTAAATCAAAACCAAGTAAAAGTATACATCTCTGACATGTATTGCTTATGGCACCACTTTTCATAAAATTATTTGAAGCACAGTGACTATTATGTAAGTCTTCCTGCTGGGACCACTACTGGAGTGGTTTCACCATCATAAATGCTCAATGTATGCTAAAATATTTACATAATTGCAGAAAAAATATATAATTTTAATGTTAGAGTATGCCACTGACTGGCACCAGTTACAGGTGGGAAAAAGTCTCTTTGGTTGAAGAATAAAGGTTTTATGACTGGTTCTATATCGGAATAGAAACAAATATGGACATTGTTGAGCCAGTTTGCACCATCATGTAACTGGTTTGTATTGTTCTATTTAAGCAGGGTCGTCCCATTGGAGACCACATCAATGAGCCTGCAGAATTTCACGACTGTGGCACCAATTTTTCTCAACTTATGGCACTTTAAACATTGATCCCCAGATTGGCACGAAGAAAACGGTCCAAAAATCTACCTGACTGCACCTTTTTATCTCAGAAATCAGTGACTGGTCACCTCAATCAATATCCACCGCTTTAAAAGAAGCTATTAAATTGAAGATGGGGCATTTGGTGAATTGAGGCCGAATGACCCTGTAGTCGATAACATGATAACATAAACCTTCCTTTTCCGATCATTTCCCCCATCCAGCCTCTGGATTATGAGTCCACTATGTTCCATACGCTGTACATCAGAGTGGAGAACGAGGATCCTCTGGTTCCTGATGTCGGCTACGGTCCGAGCTCCACGGCAACCGTCCGTGTCACAGTTGAGGACATCAACGAAGGCCCAGTGTTCTTCCCAGATCCCCTGGTAGTCACCAGGGTGGAAAACATCCCTGTGGGCAGCGTGGTGGCCTCGCTCAGCGCTACAGATCCAGACACGTTAGAGATCCAGAGCATCAGGTAAGAAGCTACACAGAAAACGCCGGTGTTTGTTTGGTGAGGAATAGAGCTTTTTTTTCTCTTTGTGTGTGGTGTGATTGAGTGCAATCTGCTGTAGCTCACACCTTAGCATTGTCAGTAATGAGTTTTCTGATCTTCTCTCAATTTCACTTTGATCAGTGCAGCTACATGATGAAACCTCATTTGCTAATGGGAGCCTTTGAGCAGAACTTTAAAGTTTTGTTTTCTTTCCTATATGGTCCATTCTGTTTTGTCAGAACCTTTCAGATGAAGCCAGCAGGGTGATCTGGCAGGTTGGAAAGTGAACCCCAATTTCAGGCTGCCAGATCATCACTTTGTAGCTGTTTTGACGTCTCAGGCTGTTGGTGTGTTTCTAAACAATCATCCCTCCACGCTCAGTGCTACCTTGTATCCGTCTGTGCACAAAGACAAAATACTGCCCAGACAATCTGCAATCTGCCGGCACGGGTCAAAGCATTGACCGCAATCGACTGAAAAGTCAGTTTTTTGAGCAGCTCATTAACTTTAACTTTGTTACTGCCCCCTCTCAGATAGTACCATCATCATAACAGGAAGGCTATTAGTTGCACTACAATAAAAATTATTCCTCTTGCTGCCAGAGGGAGCCCAACAGTGTGTGTTGCACTTACACTTTACAGGATAGAAAAAAAAACCAAAACTCATCATTGCATTTATTGGCTTTCATGGCTAATTTATACTTGGTTTAGATTGCTCTTTTTCTGCAGCCTCACAGTTGTAGAAAATGTTAAAAAAAAACAAAAAAAAAAACAGCAGTGTTAAGTAAACACACGGGTGTAATATAGACCAAGGAAATAAAACTCACCAGATCATGACTTTACTGCTTCAAATTATTGATGCTGTTTTATGTGCTGTAAAACGTAGTCACTGTGTCGGTATCAAAGCTGCAGAGCATGGAGTTGTTCCACTGAATGGGATGTAGGGAGTCGGGACCTGGCGCCCATAAAGCTTTCATAACTGGTGCTCTGACATCAGCAGTCAGGTCACATGACTGTAAGATGATCTGATAGCACAAACTGAATACAGATTTGGTTTAGTGGTACCAGCATGCTGCTCGGACAGGTTTGGTTTGCTCTGAGAAGATCAAGAAAGGATCCCGTTTCTGAGGCAGAAAACGTGCTTCATCCAGTAGTAGCAGGTTGATCAATGTTATTCTGTATTTCACCTTAACGTTTATGTTAAGTTTTGATTTATATTTAATATAAGAAAAGAAAGGAAGAAAAGAGAAGAAAGGAAAAGCAATAAGTTTAGTTCACAGTTGATCAATAGTTACAAAAAGTACCCATCTGTGCTGTTCCTGGAGTATTTACTTTAACTATTTAATTTACGTTTACACTTTAATGACATGTCTGTGTCTGGCTGGAGGTATTTGGTCATGAAACAAACCATCAGACGATGGTTCAGGATGACATCACCATTTTTACTACAATTTATCCCGAGGAGAGTATTAATTTGTGTACCAGCAACACAGTCAGACACCAAAATGTGTTACGGTCTCATTGGTTCTCAATGCAAAATGCATCAGTTTCACAAAAATGACTATAATTCTAAGACGCTTTTTTTCCTGCCTATCTTTGGCTTTGCACATGCAAAGAGAAACTTCGTATCAGGAAGTTAGAGAGGTTTTGGTGTCACTAACCACATGACTTTTATAAATAAAACTGGAATTTGAGCACCATGTGGAACCTTTTCTTTTTAACACAGTTGCATTTTCAGTTGTAGTTTTCAGTTGGTTTTATTTATTGCACACACTTTGCATGAAAGTAAAAGTTAAAGAACTTGAGAAGTTTGTGATCCAATCGCACATGACTCAAAAAATAAAAACAGTCACAGCGCATTAGAAAGCTTTAACATTGTGTTTGGTTTAAGAATTGGGTCAAAAGGAGGTGTGTTGCCTTATATGTGACTGAGTATGGCTGTTCTTTCACAGCTTTACAGCTTGTGAGTGAGCAGATGGTTCAATCAGTCTCAGCAAAACTGATCATTAGCTTCCAAGAAGTTTAAACTGAAGCAGTGTACACACTCAGTCGAATTTGCATCAGTTTCACAAAATTACTAAAATTCTAAGATGCATTTTTTCCTTCCTGTGTTTTGCTTTGAAAGCGACACAAAATGTCTGCAACTCAGTCAATGTAGTCTCACACCAAAATGTGTAATGGCTACACAGATCACAATAAAGACTGTAAAATTATGAGATGCTTCGGTGTTTTAGGTCTATTATTTTCTATTGCTCTGTGACATTGTGACTTTCTTTCACTTTACATATTAAATAGAAGCACCAAAGTCAACATGAAGAGGCTATAAGTAGATTTCACAGGACTGAAGTTTGAATTTGCAGTAGTTTCACTCACACTCTACCCTTGTTCTCGCTTTTTGCTTTTGTTTATGTGGCAAACTTACTTTGTTAGGCACTAAAATGAATTGGTTACAATTTCAGAAGTATGGTTTGGGTTAAAATACACACATGCAAACACTTTTAGTCACTCCTTACTTTCATTAACCCTCAGTTAGCACCAAAAGTCCCTGGTTTGAGTCATGGTTTGGGCTAATAAACAACAATGCAACGACCAACCACAACTTTTGTTTTTTTTGTTTTTTTTTTAGGTGTGAAGAATACCTCTCATAAAAACATGTCACAATTTTACAGCCTTTTTTTGAGAAAATATTAAATGTTGCACTGTGGACCAATGCAGCTTTTTCCACATTTTGATGTGAAACTGGGCTGGTACCAAATTTCATGGAAGTCCAGCCAATAGTTGTTGAGTTATTTCACTCAAAACAACAAATAGAAACCTCACTGTGGTGCTAGAAAAAGTCACGGCCATCAGTATTCTATATCTGAGCCAAACTTCCAACAAATTCTTGCAGATATACAAATACCAAACCAAAGTGGAGCCAGTTGACCAGCGCTGCCATGCACAGTCATCCAGCTTGTGCAGCTAAAAATACAGTTAAATAGATATCACAGAAAGCAGCGGCTCAGAGACAGGAATATAAACTTTTAAATCCACACACCACCTGTTTATGTAAACACTGATTTCATGCATCAGACTATCCCAGAGTGGGCACAACCTCAGCTAAAAAGGTTTTCATCAAAACAAATATGAGGTAGAAAGCACTTTTATTTTCTTCATTATACATTCAGCCTCAGCTGTATTTCATCTACTCAGCCTTCAGCTGCTATTTGTCTTCAGTCAAACATTTACTACATCCACTGCTCTGAATGCTCAGAAAAAATGTCCCACTGTTGCAAGATTCAGTGGTAGAAGATGCAAATTAGTCTGTCATTTGTGTAAGTTTTTCTCTTCCTCTCACACACACTATTTTGATGTATGTGAGTTTTTAAACTGTACTGATCACTTAAAGCCTACTCTAAAGATTTCATCTATCTAGAGCCACACCAGATGCTGTTTCTGACATCTTCGTTGCACCTACCTCGTCACGGATCTGCATCTTTCTAAACTTTACCCTCCCATAGTCCTTCTTTTATATAAATTCAGTTTATGGCGTCTGTGTTTGTTGTCATTTCATCCTGTTGACATTTTGGCAGCAGCAGTGACTTTGAGGTGCCGTAACTGTGACCTGCAGACAGGTTGAAGATATTGTGTAAGACAGACACTTGGAGAGCGGCTGTGCACAGAATGGAAAAAAAGAGTAGGGCGATGTGTTTACCTTCTTCTCTCTTTCCCTGTGTGGCTCAGCAGAAGTGTGCCGGCGGTGTGTGTTTTAGTGTGTCCCAGTGTGTCTAAGCCACGGGTCGAGGAGGTCAAATGCATCTGACATGGAACACGATTGATCTGACTCGCTGGTCAGAATCTGTAGTGCTCAGCGCCCAACACCAATGCATGCATGCATGAAGGAACATGGATGTATGTGGAGATGACATCCATTCTTTAACCATTAGCCTGTGGACCAGTTTGGTAACACCAGGAGGAGAAATGCACATAACAGCGCATTAGAGGTGCTTTTTGTCAGGAAAAGCTGTGGGGAAGAAATGGGACACAACGGCGACTTTTTTTCTTTTAAGCACCTCACTTATAAAACATTTGCATTACACTGAACTGCTAAGCCCTCTTTGTTACCACAAGTCCTCTGGTGATTTATAATAACTGCAGTGGCCATTTGTGTTTTCAAACCTGTGCAAATCTGCCACGTGTGACATTTCTGGGCAGCAGCTTGACCCAAAAGCACACTAAAGCTTCATTCAGACAGGATTAACTTCCAGTGGGACATGTGCAATAAAAGATTTTCCATTCTGCTTTAACTGAATTGGCCAAATGAAATCTAAATGCAGCACATGACCTCCTGCCGTTGCCCCAGTTCTGCTCTGAACTCTGTGCAGTATTTAATATAATTGTGTATGTTCTGCCAGTTCATAAACAAACATTTTCCTGCTGCTGACAGGAAATTCTATAAATGCTGCAAATACATGTCTGTCAGACTGAGTCTTTGAATGTGACTGCCAGCTCAACTTCACAAACACACATCAACACAGTTTTTTTGTTTCTTCAGAGCTGTTGCCTTCCACAGTCACTGTAATGAAAATGTTTTTAATAATGCTCTCCAGCTGGGAGCAGCTCCATCATTTCTGGTGCAGCGTGGGAGAAGAATGTCCATCAAAAATCAAACATCCTTTGGTGGATGTATGCTGACTTTTTAACGCATACTTTATTTTTGTCACTTTTCCAGCATGAACATTTTGAACACCTGCTTAGGACATGCTGGCTTTAAAGGCTTTCTACCCCCTGATGCTTCACTTCTTTAACTGATCAGACCTCCTGTCAGTGCTCTGGCGTACAACTGTGCTTGAGTGACATCTTCTTGACTTTTTTTCCCCTCCACCTATATTAAGATGAGGCAAACATGTTGACGCAGGAGCATAATCAGCCAGAATAGGTGTTTAAAGGGCCTTTAAAATGTTGTGATGGGGTTAAAACCAGTTATTGGGCATCACAAAAACAGCATTTCACGAACAACTCAGAGCTGGAATTCTGAAAAGTACTTCTTTTGGTGTAGTATGATGTAGTAAGTATAGTAAATTCCAAAAATACTGAAAGGAGCTGGACTACAGCAACGTGGAACGATGCCTTTAAAATATAGGAGCAGCAACACATCCAGTGGACAAAGAGTTATGCGTAGAGATATTTTACATTTAAGGAGCAATTTATTGACAACCAGAAGTCAGTGTACAGACACAGAGTTGATGTGATGTCTCCAAAACTGAGCTGCTGCTCATTGTGTCAGCAGGCCACCATCATTACTGTTTTAATGTACACTGCCCGGTTAAAAAAAAAAAAAAAAGAAAAGTCACACTCTAATATTTCATTGAACCTTTAGCTCTGAGTACGAAACTCATTCACTGTGGCATTGTTTCAATAAGCTGCTGCAATGTCACAGCATTTATTTCTGTCCAGAGTTTTATTAATTTTCTACCAGGATCTTTGATTGATGATGAGAGAGTCGGACCGCTGCTCAAAATCTTCTCCAGAACATCCCAAAGGTTCTCAGTGGGGCTGAGGTCTGGACTCTGTGGAGGTCGATCCATCTCAAGCTCACTGATCCACGATGGTAGATGGTAGGTTTGGTGTTCTCGATGTTAAAAAAAAGTCCAAGACCTGCCTAAGACAGTCTGAAACCAGTCCTGAAAAAGTCTCAAACCAGGACCAGAATCAAACCTAGATCAGTCCAAAGCCATGTTCAGAACCAATCAGATTACAGTCTGAAACCAGTCCTAAAAAAGTCAAAAACCAGTACAAAGTCGGAACCAAACCTAAACTACTGCCCCTATCACTTTGGATCAGGGTAAATCTGGACTCATCAGACCACATGACCTTCTTCTGTTCCTCCAGAGTCCGATCTTTATGCTCCCGAGAAAACTGAAGCCTTGTTTCCTGATCATCCTCACTGATCAGTGGTTTTCTTAGAGCTACAGCTGTTTAGTCCCAATCCTTTGAGTTCCCTTCATGTGGAAATGATCTTACTTTCACTATTAAACAGCTGTGAGTTCTACTATTGGTTTCCTACGATCATCTAAGAGTTTGTTCCTGAAGATGATGGTTCTCCGCTATCCTTCAGGTTTTAATGATGCGTTGGACGGTTCTTAACCTGATTTTAGTTGTTTCGTCTTCTTAGTCGTTTTCTTTGCTTTATGCAGGCCAATAATTTGACCCTTCTGAGACAGATTAACATCCTTTCCATGACCACAGGATATGTCTTCCAACATGGTTGTTTAAGAAATGAGAAGATCCTCCCTGCATCAGCTAGGGTTAAAGAAGTTGTTTCATCACTGCAGTAATTATCCAGTGGAAGGTTCTTACCTGTTTGCTGAGTTAAGTCCAGGTGGAGACTTTTTTTTTGCCGGGCAGTGTGTATTTATACTAGTAGTGTGATTAATAACGAAGAGATAGTAGAAAAATGACAAACACTGTTGATCACCACTTTTAGTATTAAAAATCATTTAAAATTCCCCTCTAGTTTAAAGAACATTCCAACATTTTGGGAAGAATTTATTTATTGGCTTTCTTTTGCTACAGTGAGGTGACTGGTTGTCAAATGCATCGACTTATTGAGTCAAATCAGCAACATGATTACAGGAATATAACAAAGACTCTAGAATAGAAGGAGTGTAGGGATTTTACTGAAAAATAGTTCAAGTCTTAATAACTGCATGTCTAGATCAACTGAATCACCTTGGAGGTGGAGTCTGCAGTTTTGAAGAAAGATTTTGGATATTTAGCTTTCATATTTAGATGGTTAGCATGTTACTCTGCTTCCTTTCCCACTATCTCCCCTTCCTGTCCCTTATCCCCTGTATTAGGCACAGGAGACACTGGAATAGAGTTGTGTGCATCAGTTGCAGTCAGTTTGTTTGTTTCCCCTTTACAGAGCCATGGCTATATGCTAACACCACTGAACAAACAGCTAGCGGACCCTAATTTGACCAAAAAACTCATCGGATTAGAATCTCACCCTCCAGCTTTAAGATGGCGTGCTGCCCCCATATTAATGAACACTAATTGAAATGTTAATTAGAGTTCTAAGCACTGGAATTATGACAGCTGTTGATTCTATTTGAAGTTGCAGGAATATGTATCAAACAGCTGTAGGGAGCGCAGGAGGAGGTGGTTCAGTGAAGCGCCTTGTCAAGGCTAATCAATAATCAATAATCCCATTTTTCAGGTTTTTTAGACTGCTTTCATTTGCTTATTTTTTCTCTTTAATGTTGAGAAACAGCTTGTTTGCCTGTGATGGTGTAACAGTTTAGAAAATGAATAAATTAAATATGTTGCAGTTTGACCAATTAAGTTGAAATTGTCCAGATTCTGATGACCCCTCGAATGTTCTCATCATCTGTCACCTTTACTCTCATAATGCTGAAGATGAGAAGGGAGATGTATTTAAATCCATTTGTTAACATCATACGAATCACACGAGGGAATGATTAGTACATTTAGTTTGAAATGTTTGACAGTATCACTTAAAATTGCACTCAGGGCAGAAAAGAGATGTATTTCTAAGTATATTTTACTGTAACTTATTCAGCATAGTGGTATGGATAATTAAAACCAACACAGAGCAACACGCCCCATCCTAAAATGCCACCATATACAGCATATTCCTGCCTTAAGATCCTGTCATTTTCCCCAGTAAAAGTTATATGATTACAGCAAATATGGTTCTTTCTAATCCCGTTCAGTATTTAGGCCAAACCATTAGGCTCTGGGAGGATTTGCCTCACGTTTCTGCTGAAGGAGTTTTCTAGCCTCTCGACTAGTTTAGGGCTGTAGAATAATTTGATAGAAGTGCTGAAGAAGAAAAGTCAGGCGGAGTGACAGCTCGGATTTGAGACAGGAAAAGTTTGGGTTTTTTTGTGTGGACGAAAGTTTATCTACGGTGACGTGTTTCGCTGCGTGCGTGGGCACTTCACACTGTGCTTCAAGGTAGACGTGTACCCTGAAATCTGGAAAACTAAATAAATTTAGTCTGAAAGTTTACTCAGATACTCTTTAAATCCCATCCTAAACTTGACTCTCCGTGCTGCTCTGGTGCCAATCCGTTAGGCTGTGAAGAGCCGAGCAAATAATCTGAAGTGTCATTAAGAAAGTTTGGCTAATTTAATTAGGTCTCATTTCCAGTGACAAGACTCTCATCAGTTGTCAGATAACTATTTACACTGGAGTAATTGATGCTTGATGGGGAAAGGACACAGAAAGCAAAGACCTCGACTGCACTCGTGGCTGCAGTTTGAACAGTGTTCACTGGTGGATAATGCTTTGTGCTGAGCTCATAATAATGCCGACCAGACAAGAAAATTGCGCTTTTCTTTTTGCACATTTTTGTCTCCTGTAGCATGTGTTTGTTTTTTTTTTCTTTCCAGCGATCAGAGTAAATGCGTGTTGCTTTTATGCCGACAACAGGTCAAAACAACACGAATGTTTCCAAAGATTTTGCACCACGCCGAGAAGCCGTTGACACCTAAAGCCGCAATCTTTTGAATAACAGTCGGATAGAAATTCAGATTTCTTTTTCTTAAATGGCACCAGCAATAAAAATAAACACATTTCTAGCGTATTTCTGAAAGTGCGTCACATGGCAGCATATTTCCCAGAGGTCTCTCCAGACTTAGCCACGGCTTCTCCATCGACTTTCCCTTTTTCTCATAAGTTGTTTTCTTCTCCTTGCATTTGAAAATAGAGAGAATTTCAAACAGTTAGGTCATCCATTATTCAGCAGCTACCTGTCTACTTTCACTTCTCACTCTAGTCCTGTTCAAGTTAAAAGGGATGGGACTTAAAAGACGAAGAAGGACGGGGTGCAGGAACGTCAGGCATGAAAACTGACAGGTCGCTTTGAGGAAACTCAGGTTAGAGAGGAGATGAGGAAAGACGGAGTGAGACGGATCAGTGGATGGACAGACGGACGGACCGGGAGGATGACGGAGTGCATGTGAGGGAGGGAGATGTGGGACGCTACAAAGGCCGACCTGCGACCAGTCAGACGTCGCGATCGCTATCAGATCATCAGCGTCACAGGAGATAGAGAGGATGAGAAAACTATGACAGCGAGACGTACCAAGAAGCCACACAGAGAAGTGGGTGTAAATGTTGGGAAGGAGTAATTCACCCACCGACTTTAACAAGAATGAAATCATACCAGTAGATTGTCATTTATGAAGGTCTGATTGGCTGCAAATGTGTCCGGCCAGATTTGCAGCTCCACTTAAACACTGTGGCAAATTGCAAGAAGTACAAGGTAATGGGGATGAAACGGCAAAGTAAAGCATAGAGGAAATCAATAATACCCTCGCTGAACTTTACTAACTAATTCCAAAAGTTATCTCAAAGTTCAAAGTGGCCGTGCGCACACAACAGCAGAGCACATTTGTTTGGTCAGAAGCTTGACACCGAGAAGGGAAATACAACTGAATGGATTTTGCCTGCAACCACTCCTTCTCCCGACTCACTCCTCTTCTTTCTCTCTCACCTCTTCTCTTGAAACATCACATTAAAAGTTAACCCAGAACTGCAGAGCCAGTAACTGGGTCATCCACTTAACAAGGTTTTGGATGTAGGCTCACTGCCATCACAGGTCAGGAGGAGTAAGTGTGCAGTAGTAGTAGTAGTAGTAGTAGTGGACATTTCGACCATTCTTAAGTTACCAACAACAGTCAACTTCCTTCAAACGCCACACAGTTGTCATTATTATTATCTCATTTTATGGCTGAGGATAGTATGCATAAACTGTCCACGTTATAGTTACAGGAGGTCCTAGATTTAAGTCAGAATTTTGTTCCCATGAATCGATGTAAGTCGGAACTCCGGCAGAAATGTAAACAAAGCCGTTCCGTGCATCACAATATCGATCAGTTCTTTGGAAAAGTCATGAATACCAACGACTTTCATGCATGTATGAATCATTTTATATGAAGCTAACAGAGCATGTACTGTTTTTACAACTTGAGCATTTTATTCTATCTAATTTCACTTCCATGGAGACGGCTATCCTTTTCTTCCAAGCATCAGAAGAGTCTGACTTACACTTGAGAGCCATAATGAAGGGCAAAAAGTTAGTGAATGTAGCACAATCCAAGGTGGCGTACAACCAGAGAGTTGAAACAAAGCTGTCTGATAGCGCCGTGACGACGTATTCATCCGTTCCGCTCGTCAGCTAGTTCCACATAACCAGTTCTGATGTAACGACGAAACGCTGTAGGTCACAAACTCAGGACCCTCTGTATTAACTCAATTCAGTCACCAAACCAGCCACGTTTTCTAGTGTCAGAAAAGAGAATTATGTCCTTTTAAGTTGTCTTCTTCTGGGCGGCTGTGGCTCAGGTGGTAGCAGGCTGTCCACTGATCACAGGCTGATGATTCATTCTCAATCTGTCACCACTGGTGTGTGAATGAGAAACACATTGTAAACCATTTTGAGTACAGCTAAGGTAGAAAAAGAGCTATACAAGTGCAGATGATTTGCTCTCTTTGTGAATTTGCTTTTGTGATGTGCAAAGGCGATTAGAGATTCCAGTTTCACTCATCAGGCGTCACCAACACACTAACCCACATTTAGAATTGAATCATCTTCTGCACAAGACAGAACAATCACGAAACTTGGGAGACCTTTTGTTGTAAAGGTTTCAAAGGGTTTGTCTATGTGTTTTTATGTGTAGATACAACACTGCTAGAAAACAGCACTAGTGGAAAAAGTAATGTCTACATTCCAGTGCTGCAAACTGCATTTTAATGTAAATAGATAATGTAGCTCTGGTTCTTAAAATGGTTTTGTTCAAGATGTTTTGAATCTTGATGCTATCCAGTGAACCAGCTCACATGTCCACCAGCTTGAAGTGGAACCACTATATTCTAGTCTAGACAAAATTATGTTCTCATAGAACTAAACTGCATTCCCAACTACATTATGGGGGAAACAAATTTTCCACTGAGTTAAGTCTGTTTGTAACATGCCATTGTCATTTGCTTTGTTCCTTCGCTGTTGTTCCTTTTCAGCCAACCTATCATATATTTGATTGGGACATTTTTCTTAACCTTAACCTTAGCAGTCAGTCATTTTGGTGCCTAGCTTCAAACAAGCTTCGAACATGTAAAAGTTTTTAATAAAATGTGATGTTTTCCGGGTAGTTGTTGTGCTAAACCGAACCAGACAGCGAGTGGAAAGTGCTCTTATGTACTTTCAAACTCGCCGCCATTCCCACCACATTAAAGGTCAAAAATTCTGGGAATTTCAAAACTGAAATTACATTCCCCTCAAAACATAACTAAGAATGCAGTTTAGTTGTATAGGAACCTAATTTTATGAACCCTGGGTCATCAAATATGCATCATCATGAGAGGTCTTTGTACAGTTCACTAATCAACCTACAGAACATGACATAACATGTCCACCAGTGTTGACATGAGTCACACTTTGGGTCCAGGAAAACTTGACCTGAAAGGTTTTCAGCTCCAGCCAGGAAACGACTTTTTACGACTCTGACTTTTTATTTATTTTTAGTGGAAATGCTCTGAACACTATTCAAACTTAGAGATCCATAAAATCCCCTGTTCCCATTTATGAAAACAGGTACACCTGGCTTTAAAACTTGTCACCCAACATCTGACAGAGTATCACAGTCACCATCTAAGGCCGCCTTGTATCATCTGAAAGCAGAAGACGGGTCGTCTGGAGGAAAGTTTCAAGGATACGAGTTGCAGGTTTTTCATTTTAATGTCACTCTGCAGAGCTAAACCGGCTGAGTCACTGCGTCTCCTCCATTTTCCTCACTCTCTTGCCTGTGTCCTTCTGGGATGTGAAGGGACTGATTACAGGCTAATAAGATGTTTAGATTCGTTTCTCATTTGTAGCAGCTGAGTAAAGTCCTGCCAAATGCGTGGTGAAGGAGGGAAGAGTGAGTAAGTGTGTGGGAGAGAGAGAGAGATGGAGACAGAAAGTGGGAGCAGGGAGAGGCTTTAGTCATACAGTCAGGATGCCAGCAAATAATTAAAACAATCCTAAAAGATGCCAAGAGGAACAGGGAGAGAGGGATGCTGCGCTGTGAAGCAGGAGTAAATTGCTTTTCTTCCCGTTAATTACAGGGTTATGGTTTTCAACTGATGCAAAGGGGTGCTATTTTGCACCTTATTATGATAATAACTTTTTTGTTCTGTGCTGTGTTACTCAAGCTCGCTAATTTATGAAAATGATGTTGCACTCAATGGTGTCACTCCTCGTGCATGCGGAGTTGCTCTCTTGTACGTGGCTGGTATGTCTTCTTCTGTGCAGCCATGTGTCAAAGAAGTGTCCTTGCACACTCTCTTCCTGCCAAATATATACAATGCAAACCATTCATTTTCATCTCTGAGTGTCAGGCCACCATCTCAGCGTGCACACACACTCCGCCGTTACTGTTAAGTCGACACAGTGGCTCTTTGTTCGCCGTAGTCAGTGGAGCGTCTGCAGTTGTTGAGTGGAGCTGGCAGAGAGCCTCTTGTAGACTTTACCTGGCTCGCTGCGAACAATAGTCGGCAGGCTGAAAAGAGCGGAAAGAGGCTTTGAGGCTTTTTGAGGTTGTGTAAAAGGTAAATCAGACGTAGGTGGAGTATTCATATTCAGCCACACCGTTGCCAATATCTGATTTAAACCGAGAAGGGGCTCTTAATCAGGAACTGTAAATGGAAAACAGGCAAAGCAAAGAGACTGAGCTGCAGCTGTGGACACATGCAAGAATAAAGTTATAGTAAATATGGCTTCTATCACGGAAGTCTTTACATTTTTCCAGTTTCCACCTTTATCCTCTTTAATTCACACATAGAACATCTGATGTTCTTGTATATCTGGAGACAACTTTCCCAGAAGCTGAAGTCGTTCATGATTTCCAGTTCGACTCCTCAGCCTGTTTGCAATCTTGTACATGCAAATATGCGCATCAGCATGACTAAAAACACCTTCACACGTTTTACACCAGATTCAAAACACTTTGCTGACTGGCGCACACACAAAGACAAACCTCCACCGAATCTGTGTGACAGATGATTAATGCAACATGTGCCAGCCGTTGCTTTCCCCTCTCTCTCTGCTGCAACATTTATTTCCCTTGTATATACCTGCTGCACTCTGCTGATACAGAGCAGAAATATGAACAGTTGTGTCATAGGTAATTTGTCCACATGGCCTAAAGCACTGCTTTGCCAGAACTGGGCAGCTGAGCTCAGTTAAAGTTGAAATCCAGCCCAGAGCAGCTGACCCAGGTCTCTGTAGGCCACCCCAAAGGACTCACTTATGTTTCAAGCACAATGGCTTCAAAGCCAAATTCTCTTTCTCTTTTTTTCTCACTCTAGCTCTATGTCTCAGAAAAAGGAAAGAAATAGTAAAAGAGAATATTATTGTCAGGCCAGATGGAATGCAAATGTTGACCGCTGACTTTTATTACAATAAATCCTCCTTTCAGCTCAATGACTTCTAGAGAAATCAAGTGTTTGTTTCTTTTCCTTTATGCAGTGCGGTTTGTCAAGACCTGATACAGATTAAACAACTGGTGCAAAAGTCCTGAAATGAGGATGCATATCTGCTACTTAAGATGAATTAAGGCCCTTTTGCACTGAATGCAGCAACTGCACCACCAAGCTCTGAACCCATTTATTCCAATGGCTTTCACCTCACAATGATTGTTTGACATTGCACCATGAGCACGTGCACTGTAGCGCAATGTTCAGCACGCCTGCAGCACTTAAAGTTCAACTATGTTGACAAACTTGTCATTTCCAGTCACTATTTCCATGTTGTTTCCCACCATTTCCGCCTACTTCCTCTGCTATGGTGTAAGGGCACCGCTGTTTTAACTTGAGGCTCTTCTAATACTCCACTGACTGCATTTTGATGAGCGTCTATTGACACTAAAGTTATGGATTTATTCGTAAAGTCAAACACCTCTGTAGGCACATTTTAGTTTTAAGCCAAATGAAAAAGGACAGCCTAATAACCTGAAGGAAGGACTTTGTTGAAACTGCAGCAGAAGTGTGGTGATAGCAGGTGCTAATAGCAGCAGTCTAAAACTAATCAACGTCTAAAACGAACAATTAAATGTTTAATTGCAATTATTCCAATAACAGTTAATTATAATGATAAAATTCTGTGATTGCAGCATGCTTAGTCTTGTGAAGACTTGCATATAGGCTTTGGATACTCGCATAAAGTGGCCAAAAAAAATATTGGTCAGGCAATAATATGTAATGTGGGAGAGGTAGCACGTATGACAAACCCACAGAGAGTCATCACCTGACCCTGAGGAGCTTAAATTATCTTCACCTCATTGTTCTGGTCTTCTGACCCATCATGTTATTGTTTTGGTTCAAAACTGATTTAAGGTTTAAAGATACCTACAGAATAGGCTGGTCCACCAGCCATCCAATGAAATCACTGCAACGCCACTAAATGAATCCATTATACGTGATTAGATCAACTAAACCACTATATTTACATTGTTGTGGTGCTTTGTCATCTATTTGGGACCATTCAGTACGCTGTAAACAGTCTGAACGACCTCAGCCAATCAAAGTTCTTGTGGTTTCCACAAGGAGTTTGTATAACTGATGAAGCTCCAACAATGAGTTGCACTTGGGGAAGGTCATGGGAAAGTTTTGGAGTCTAAGCCACAGCAGGTACAGTGTAGCTGCACAATCCAGACTTATAATGTAGTTTCCAGCTGCTCTCACAGCATTGTTTCTGGATGCAGTAGGCAGAATCGTGTTCACTGCTTTTTTTCTCCGTTGCTCCCAAGTGGCCAGGAAAAATCAGTTAATGCAGCTTAAAGTAAAAAGCTGATTGCTATCCCCAATGATGGTGTCACTGTATAAACTCTTTTCAAATACCTCACTAATGTGTAGACAAGCACAGGAGCTCAATCAGAGCTGAGTGTTGTCTCAGTGGATTTATGGGAATCTACACTGGGCAGGCTGAGGAGGGGGGAATGCAAATGACCATAATCCATTTAAAACTGAGAGGCTTTTGACTCCTCAAGCTACACATCCAACAGCACTGTTTTTAACTTTATCCTGAGCCCGTACAGGATGAGTCAGGTCAGAAGTCAGTTAGGTTTTACCTTGAATTGATTCCAAGATAAAGGTGGGTACAAGTTTGCAAAACTGGGCCAGTGCAGAACTCTAACTGGTCCCAGATCAAGATCGGAGAAGTGAAGGGAATTAAAAGAGGAGTCAGCAAGATGAGATGGAAGAGAATTCATTTTCATTCTAGACTTATTCACAGCTCCAGCCTCATGCATCCCTGTCTTATCTCCATCCTTATCTCCCTCTCCCTGCTCTGCCCCTTCCCCTCTTCCTTTCTTCCCTCCTCTTCTCACTTTACTGGCCACGGATCTGGATGGAGCGTACAGTTGTTCCAGCCAAACACAAGTCGGCACAAGCCCCGTACTTTTACTGCGTCTCTTGATTGATGTTCTCATATCTATTGCTCACACACTCGGCAGCTCTCAGATAGAACGGGACTATTAGCATTGGCCCTGTGCCTTCTCCTTTTCCCTCAGTAAGTTAGACTCCGATCAGTTGGAGATCTGGCTGGCAGGAGAGGAAAGGAGGAAGTGATAGAGAGACAGATAAAGACAGTAAGATAAAGTGAGAGCCAAGTGAGAGTCAGGACAGTAAGAACAAGAAGGAGAGTCGGGGAAATGGAGGGAAGAGAAACGTAGCATACTGTCAACGCCATCCAAGTGCTGAGTGTACTCTTGTCTGAGCTGCAGTACAGAAAACTGAAAAACGGGGTATACGACACCTAAAATAGCCAGACTAAGCTTTTGTGTGGAGGTGGTGATGTGTATGTATCTGTAAAGTGGGATATAAGCGAAAGAAAATAGTGTGCATTAAAATAAGTATAGCGTAAATTGAATTCAGCGTTTTAATAGAGTTTCATAGGAGGAGAAAATGGTCAGCTTATCGAGTGACCAAACAGAGCAGAGGCGCGTGAACTTCTCCTCTCTCTATGTAAACACACTTCAACAATTTAAATATTCAAATTGGATGTATTCCCCTTTGCCTCGGATGTTTCAAGTCATTATGCTTTAAAGACTCACGGAAGCTCTGGGGAATCGGTGCTATTTGATGCAGATCTTTATCTCACTGTGCATCACTATCTCCTCCTTACTGTTGGGCATTTTAATCGGGCAAGCAGTGGTCTATCCTCCAGCCTGTTTGGTGCCCCTACCTGTACTTATTATGCACCTTGAAACAACTCAAACCCCTCTGAATATGGAGTGATGCCTGCAACCCCCTGATTTAACTGTGTGGGTAATGAACTCTGTCGCAAAAAGAAAGCCAAAATAAGGCCAAAAAACTAGTAAAAATTATGTAGTAATGACCAGTAGCTCAGTGATACAAATACATAAAGAGTGGCATATCCTTTGCATATTTATATATTACATAAATCTCCCTTTGACCACTAAAAACATCCCCCAGCTCCCTGAGGTTAAGAGCCACCACTTCACAACTCCAAAACAATTTACTCCTTAAAGTATTGTGAGCACGACCTGCAAGATTGTTATGAATGTTTTGAGAAACTTAATGATGCACATTTAGAGAGGAAGGAGAGGGCATGAATATCCATCACGCCCCTGTAAAAACCCACACAAGCTCAGAGGAGAAGCAGGCTCGGCTTAAAGGCAAGAGACGGATGAATTCAGCGTCTGCTTTGGGAGCTTCATGTGGATTCTAACCTGATCTTTCTGTCTCCGTGCAGCAGGTAGATGTTTTTAGTAAACAATCTCTGATAAACGCTGAACAAATGGCAGAGATTCAGAGCTGGTGAGTCTTTGGTGGAGACGGTGGGATAATTAGCCGCTATATCCAGATGATGGTGCAGACTGAACCGTGGCTGAATGTCATTGGGTCATATTAAGTCAAATGTTGGGGAGTTCTAGCCTCAGTGGGCTTAGAAATGGATTTTCACTTTAGGCAACTCAAGCCTGGTTTAGGTAAAGAACAGGTGATGATTGTGGTTAAAGAGATACTCCGCAGCTTGGACACCTGAAGTTCACGTCACATGTAGTCTGACTCACCGGATGTAGACTTTAAGGAAAAGCCTCACATTTCCTCCTCCTACTCCTCTATCTGTACGAGTCCTCAGTGTCACCGGGAAACTCTCATTTTGGGACATATCTATAAGCTTTAAAGCCGTACATCACTGTCCACAAAACACTCAAATATTTGAAGCAAACAAGCAAAAACAGAGTAAAGTTTGGAGCTGAATGCTGTTTCTCCAGGAGAATGCGGGCATCCATACAGCACTAGTGGCAAAGGAGGAGGGTGGAGACTCAACAAGTTTCTTCATATAGATGGGTTTTGAGTCATACAGATGGAAACTTTCACTCTAGTGTTAAAATCCTTGTATCTTTAGGCTGCTTTGAGATGAACCAGAGCAGAACCAACCACTGGTGATCGGCACGCAATCTATGCCAATTAGATTTTAGTTGTAGAGAAGATAACATCGTGAGATCATATGTTTTTGGAGGCAGGAAGTCTCAAGCAAAACAAGGAGGAGAAAACTTTGATCTGGTTGCTGTAGCTCCAGGACAATTCGCTGAACCACAGAGCACAGGTGCTAGAAGCAGCAAAATGCAGCGTTAAACTGTTGCATCATGAACCTTAGTCATCCGACCTGCACCATCTGACTTCTGTTTCCTAAACTGAAATCCTACTTACATCGTTGCCATTTTCAGACATCATAGATGCTATTGAGGAGCATCTGAAAGCTCAAGATGTGACTTTAGACCAAGATCATTTAATTTAAAGCATTGACAAATAATGCAGGAACTGTTTTTCTCCTTTGATGTTTTCTGATGAGAACTTTTTCAAGCACCCCTGTATGTTACTGTTTTTAAAAATACGCTTTGCCACAGGAAACAAAACAACAACCTTCAAGCTGCAACATGCTGACAGTGGGAATGAGACGAGCCTGATTGGACTTTGTGGTGAATTAGCCGTTTTGTTGACAGTACCTGCCTCTCTTCATTTAAACATTCCACCAAAACACCTTCCTGCAACATTGCCCAAGATGACTGTAATTGATTAAAAGAAATGCTAACAAACCAGAGTGTTTTTTCCCGTGTTGCAGAATGTTGATGAGGTGAAGCCAGACCATTCTGTAGAACCTCCTCTGAGGGTCTGAAGGGAGCTTTCCAGCAGCGGATGCATCAGGATTATGTCGGTTGCTTCATTACAACCATGAAATAAGTGGCCATTTAGGAGACGGGGATGAAAGATGCTGTTTAGTTGCAGAATGAAAAGTGCAAGATCTGCAGTTCTAGAAACTTAATCCATGCTGAGTACTAAAAGTCAGGGTGTCTTAGTGTCTGCTGCTGGGATTTTTGACCATTTTGTTTATCTGTCTGTCTCTAGTGTGCTTTTTAACATTTGGAAGGTTCAATACTGAGTCACTGGAGTAGCTGCTTAAAGTAGGGAATGGTTTGTTTTGTGTATAAAGGAACATTATTGTCTTGTGTGTCAATATTCCATACTGAAAGGCATTTCAGAGGAGACGGGGGACACTCTGGAAAGGTCTTTATTATATCACAGAACATAAGAATATGTATTTGAGGAGTAAGATTACTTTGTTGTAACTTTCTAGTCCATTAAATATTGCACTTAATGATGCAACTACAGCAGAAGTAACTCAAGATTAACTTTTCAGTTCCTTTAGTAAAGGGCCAAACTGCACTAAACTAATTGGAAAAACTTCATAACAGTCAACTTCTGTATTTAAAAAATACATTATCCAGTTCAGAAAGTACATTTTTAAACCTCCATTGTAGGTTTCTGCTGCTGATCTAGTAATCCTGTGTGTGTTTTAAAGAGGCAACCACACTACTGTACATCACTACTGCTTAGAAGTGCCAGCAACATGTCTTACTTAAGTGCAAACAAACAAGAAAAATAATCAGCATTTCTGCAAAGAGCCTTTCCTTTATGACGCTCACTGCTCAGCCTTTATCTTCTCTCTGATTAGCTCTCATCGCAAATTGTCTCCCTTATTCTGTGTATCCCACCCACACCTGCTGTTGACACACAGACACACAATGTAAGCCAGCATTTTGTTCCTGATGTAACTGGATTACAAGTGGGTGGCGATCATCTTTCTCCTTCTCCCTCCTGCTCCCAGATTCCTTTGAGTTGTTTGAGAGGAACCGAGGAACACGGCTCAGATCACAGTCAGAAAAAACTCATATGTCGCTCACATTTCCAAAGGCTGACAGTGAAGTCTTGCTTTCAGATTAGAACTTTTGAATTTGCTGTCAAAATAAATTATTTACTTTCTCAGTGCGTATTGGTTACGACTTTCTTTTTTTGTTCTACTAAGCATCATTATCTGACGGTTTTTTGTTGTTGTTTTTCAGTCTGCATTACATTCGTTTTGGTGGTTTTCTGCACAGATTTCTCATTAAGTGTTGGCAAAATAGCAATTTTTCTGCAGAATTGCATGTTTTTAGCTGTTTAACAAAAAATAGCAAGTGCCTACAATTTTCTTAAATTATAGTAGTTTCATCTTAAAAGCAGATTATTTCAAATTTGACTAATATATTAAAGAAGCTCTTTGTTTTGTCTAATAAACACTGAAAGGATGACTCTCTGAGAGGCTTAAGTAATTGAATTTTAAAAGCCTTGTACGCTGGTGTTGTGTTCTGTGCATCACCTCTAATGAGACACTTTGACAGTCAGATGCAGTCGACTCCAACCATCCTCCAACAGGCTCCTCTGTGTCCTCTTACCGCTAAGGGCAATCCCTTACTAAAACACACACACAGACACACACAGACACACACACACACACACACGGCTGGGCGCTGATGCCAGCTACAGCGGCTCAGAGTAGCCCCTGAGGGTGCAGCTCTGCAGTTCAGTGGAAAGAGCGATATTAAGGCCACCTCTCTGTAACGTCGGGGTCACAGCGTTTGTCTCGTGATGCTGCACATTCTGCAACTTAAGCAGAAATCCGAACAAATCACCTTGCTGTCTGGCAATTTATTTCAAAATGAAAGCAGCAATTTTTTGCTTTAAATCGTGTTTCACTTTTGCTTGCTTTTGTGCGTTTCTGTGTGTGTATTTGCAGCCAAATGAGGACACGTGTGAGCTTTGTGTTTGCTCGCTGTCCCATTTGTTGACTGATTTGTTTGGGCCTTCTCTGGTTTTAGAGATAAACACATTGAACCAGATATGAATATTCCTAATGGGTTTTTAATGTCTTTCTAATTTGCCCTTTGAGGGGCTCTAATGGACTGTCCCCATGTTTGCACAGAGAGGAGAAACAGTGGCTTTGATTCATTTAGTTGTTACCTTGCACTAAGGCAGACAGGAACATTATACTTCACAACTTCTACCCTCATATTTCACTCCAGTAGTCTGCAGAGCACCACATGTCTGTAAGAAGACTACATCTGTGAGTTTGTGTAGAATAAAAATGCTCTGCTGATTTTTAGACTTCAATCCCTGTTTAACAAATAGGGATTTTCACTTTGAGGGTAGAAAATGTCAAAATGTACATTTTACAGAGCAGTTGTTTAAGATTGAAGTTACTGATGCTTCAGCCTCATGGCTTTTCTTCCACTAGGGATCCACCCATGTGGGTTTTCAGGACAGATTATCGGTAATCAAGAAAGTCTGATAACCAATATTTGGAACTGATATATGTTGCATGTAATTTTTTAACAGCATGTGATCGCAGGAATCTGTCATTCATAACTAGGCTTCTTCATTAATAAGGGTGACTGTAACTGAATTTGTAAAATAGAAATAAGAGTGACTAAATTAGGATGCAACAGCTTGTGTTTCTTGTTCAGTTTTTTGCTGCTTGAGGGACATTTCTGAGACCACAGAGTGACGACAGACAGAGAGGAGGCTGCATCAGACTTGAAGTAGTGCATTTAATTCATCAATAATCCGTCAATAAGCTACCAATATGATAATCAGAAAACTGCCAAATAGTGGCCACAATAATCATCCGGGCCCATAATTGGTCTAGAACCACCAGCTATGTAATGAAAACGTGTTCAAATAGCAAAATGGTATCAATTAATATCATTAATGCCCAGGTACTGGGTATACTGTTGTGCATAGTTGCATAAAAGATGATATATTTGACACCAAAAAAATATCATAGTATTCATGTGTATGTATGTCTGATGAAACAGCCTGTACTCCAACACAGAAAGCACAGTCTGATAACGTAGCCGGTGATGGGAGAAGTGAGACATATGGAAGTTGATAACCTGTGAACCTGGCTCTGTTATACTGGAGGCCTTATGGATCATTTGGATCCTGCAGTTTGAGTTGTAGCGTGTGTGTAAAAAAAAAAAAAAAAAAAAAAAGTGAGAGCATGAACAATGATAGACACGTCATTATTAATAGTGCGTTTAACCTCACAGCGTTGCCTCTCTGGCTACAGTAAAACACATGTTGGTTAAGTCTGGTAATCACTGGCTGGGGGAGTGCATGAGAGTGAGAGGCGAAAGGTGTGAGCAGAGGTTGATTGCGAAGCCATTTCCCAAGGCTTTGTCGCGCTCTGTTAGCTGAAGAGCTCATTTCAAAGACAATTTGTCTACTGCTGAACACTTTGGCAAAGAGCAGCCTTGTGGTGGAGGAAGTCACTAGTCTGGTGTGTGTGAAACCTTAAAACTGCTTTTTGTGCACGTATGAATCACGCAGCCTACATGCATTCAAGCTTGTGTAAGTGCCACAGTGTGAAACTAGAGGAAAACAGAGCAGCACAGCCCTTAAATCAGACCTATGTGATGCTAGCACAGACTGAGTGGCCACATTAGTGAGGTCACGATCCGCTCTCCAGCTCGATTTCAAGGCGATGCCAGCTTGGCAGCTCGCACACAAGATTTTTGGAGTGGCCATCATCATCTTCAGACCTCAGTTCTGTAAAGTGTATTTCTCCAGATTGTGAAATCTCATTAAAGTGCAGTCTGCTAGTGTTATATTTTGAATTATAGCTTTTATTCTTTACTTTATGTGAGTACAACCTGCTACATTTAGTACTGCTTATACCTCCTCTGTTTAGCTGTTTTTTCCATTTGTGGATATTCAAGGTAACTCAAAGATCTGCTCTTTGTAGTATTTTTTTCTTCAGTAATAGCATTTATGCAGTTAAGCAGCAAGATTCCCCCTGGCCAAAAAACAGAAAATGTTAAAGACTTTCCTAAATGAAAACACATTTTATTTAGAAGCTGGGAATTCAGGTGAGTTATACAATAGGCTGCATATAAAAGATGGATGTAGCTCCACGATCTGAAAAGTGAAGCCAATGCAAAGTGCCTTTAACATGCATTTGTTTAAATGGCCCGCAGGGGGCGACTTCTTTCATAAGATACACTGTACTGAAGGCGATGAGAAAATGACCTTCCTTCTCACTCGATCTGTTACCTCAGTGGACATTTTTCTAATGAACTTATGGTCTCAACTGCTAATTTCAGGTCTTCCTCAATACAACATGGTGTTCATTTAGTAAATATGGTCCCATTTAGTGTAAACCAGATGAGAAAGTGGGGTGTGTTTTAGGGCCTGGCTGCCGTGTGACTCTATACATGTACAGCCTTATGTATAGTGGATATTGTCCTTGAGCTCTCTGTCAGATATGCCTCTTATTCGACATGTCCAGTTTTGAAAAACCAATACAGAAATGACTGAAATACAACATTTGAAGCCCAGAAACAGTCGTCCAAAAACTGATAGGTGAGGTCCATCAAACATGTATTAGAATCTATGAGTTCTGCACAGGATTTAAGATGTATGGAGTATTTTAATGTACTGTGCTGTTGTTGTTGTAAAATATTTAAGCACAATAACCTGAAAAGATAACTTGATGTTCTTTTTATCTTGTCTTAACTTCGCATGTTTGTTCCTCTGTTTTTTACCTTCATCCAGGTATGCTGTTCTGCACGACCCAGCAGGCTGGCTCAGTGTGAGTCCAGTCAAAGGAACTGTCAACACCTCAGCCTCTCTGGACCGCGAGTCTCCTTATGTCCACGACAATAGATACACAGCTGTCTTCACCGCCACAGACAACGGTGAGCTGCAGTTAACCTACTGTGTGAAAGAGACAGGAGATAGTGAGACATACGGAATAATCTGCATAACCTTCGGATGAGTAGATGACAAACATGGTTCACTTTAACTACCCCTTGAAACAAACATGTTTATGCATCAGCTATTTAAGAGTGTTCACATTGTTGTCTTTAGATGATTAATGCAGTGGTAGAGTGGCATCAAGGTTTCCCACCATAGATTTGTTCTCATTTTCATTTTACAAGGATTCCTCGTGGGCGATGAGTGTTGTTACAGAATCACTGCAGCAAGAATGGAAAAGTCAAGATTAAGCCTTTTCTTATGCATAGAAAGTGCTCTATGAAAAGACTCACCTGGTTGCAGTGTGTCACCGTGGTGACAATGGGATGGCCTTAAGTGGCGCTGCATCTATCAGACCATATGTTGGTGGCTTGTTGGTGTCGGTGGAGCTGCTGCTCGGAGACTTTCAGAGGCACAGATCAAAAGAGTCGAGAGCAACTCTTTTTTTTTCACTCTCTCTTTGCTTCTCTTTCAGTCTCATCATCTCTCTGTCTCTTTGTCCACCCCCCCCTCTCTGTCTGTCTCCCTCCCTCCCCCTATCAATCCATCTGGTCTCCTGTACTCAGGAGATTCTGACAGATCCATTAGAGGAACTGAGGGATTCTATTAGTAGGCAGCAGAATAGCACTGTTGTGCTGGGAAATTCGGCAGCCTTAGAAAGATGAGCATTGAAAGAGGAGTAATGATGGGGCAGGAGGAGAAGGTGGGAGGAGGTGGAAGAGTCAGGGGAGGAAGAGAAAGGATAGGACATAAGAGAAGATAACAAGAAAATGATATAGAGCTGGGGAAGTGGATGAGGAATAGGTGGAGAGGATGAGAAATGGTTGGTGAGTGGACAGAGCAGTAGAGAGAGAGGAAGATTTGTGCTGGAGCCAGATGGCTGGATGAGAGGATTCAGCACGATATTATTGTAAAGTTTTCATGGTACAGGGCTTGGAATTTAAGTTTTTAAGGTTAATTAATCAAAGAAAATGCCATAGTTAACCTGCAGGTTGCTATCTGTATCTGTGGACACTGCACTGTTCTGTATGTTTTTAGAGTCTTTCTAAATATACATTGAGGTGTAGAGCTGGTAATCCAGTCTGAATGTTACCATTAAATGGCTCATTATCGGTACGTCATTCCCAAACATAAGGGCTAGAAGGGACCTCCTCCACCTTCAAGTGTACTCATTTATTGGCAGTATAGCCAAGTTTTTTCATTTCCAAAAAGGAACAAAAGCCCACATTTGGAGGCTGGAGGTGATGGAGGAGGAATAAGTCATGGGTTTGATCCCATTCTTTTACTTTCGCTCTCATTTACCTCTTTTCTCTCGATGTTTGGTTAATTATAGCATCAAAACTACCTGGTTTGGTTTAGAAAAAGATCACAGTCGTACATTTTCAGTGACAGATCCAATGGAGATGCTACGTGCGTTTATTCACATAACCACAAAAGGTCATAAGCATTATCGGTGCTACTTTGTCTTTATCAGTGATCAGAATGGATGATAACATGCCTACCAAGCATATAGAAGGTGGAGGAGGTCCATACTGACCCATAAACGACCATTTAATGGACAGATAACATCGGATAAATTGGATGAGCCAATATCAAACCTCAATAGCTTTTTGATACCAACAAGAAAAATATCCAATTCAATGAACATCACAATTACTTCCAGTTAAGATCCACAGCTCGGTTGCATTTGCAGATGAGTTAATTATTCTTCAGTCACATTTTTCCTCAGTGACCCCTGGATGACTTCTGAAACAATTAACCTTTGAGAAGTTATACTTTTTAATTTAAATTGGCAGTAGTAGGAAACAATGTCTGTTTATTGGTCAACAGAAATCCCCACCAAGTGTTGCCATGGTATCATCTGAAAACTTAATTATCACTTTAACACTAATTTCAAAACAAGAATGAGAATAACTCGCAGGGTTGTACCTAAACACAGCGTGGTATTGAGCTTAACCTAAATGTAATCATGCTGTTTTTATACTATCGCTTTACCAAAAGTTAATGGAAACAACAGAAGACTATCGAAATCTTCAGTTTTGCAATAGAAGTCTTGACACTTGTTTGAGGTCATTTTTTACTTCTTTAAAAAGGATTTAATGTTTTTCATGCAAACATTAAACTCACAAAGGTTGAGCTTCTACTCTGTTTATTACAGTTATGCATAATGTAGCATATAATGGCACCTGAACTCATTTTTTTTGCCACATTTTAAAGATTTGCTTCAAATTCCCGCCATGATTAAATGAAAACTTGGCTGTTACTAAGATTGTAGATTTTAGTCTTAATTTAGTCTCTTAATAAACTGATCCATGGTAATAAGCACCAAACAGAAAGTGTGGTTTAAGCTGGTGTCAGCATTTTTTTACAACAATTCAATCACTTATTATTGACAAAATAGAGCTACACTCAGTCAAGGAGTCATCAAAGTTATCTAATCTGTCATGTGGGAGAAATTAATGTCTGTAGTTTTTGAGATACTCAACTCAAAATTACAAATATCAACCTCATAGTGGCGCTAAAGAAAAATAATTTATTCATTAAAGTTCTAAGGACACAGCATGTAGAAATGCTGAATGTCTGAACAAGTTTACAAATTAGATTTTGAAACATTTCAGAGGACAAGTGAGAGCTTTGACCTGCTGGTGGTGCTAAATGAAATGTCGGAGGGTTCATAAACTCATTAGGATTCTTATTTTGGGGACCATCAATTTCACAACCTTTATGACTTCCCAGCCAATCATTTTGTTGTTGAGATATTTCAGTCTGGGCCGTAGTGTTGGACAGATCAAAAAAAACGCCAATCCAATGAGATCCAATGAGTCAAAACATAAAATAAAACTGGCATGACGTGACAAAACCTAAAATTCCACCTGCACTCTGTCCTATATATGTCAGAGATGTAAGACAGGAAATAGATTAGAAGCTGCTCCCTTTTCTGCCTTCACAGATACAGGCGAGGAGAACCATAAAACTGCAGCACGCGGTCCTTTAACAACTCGCTGTGGTTGTGCACGAGGTGGAAATATGAGTGGAATACTGATACCTGCTTGACCCCTGCCTCCACTCTTTTCATGCATGCTGTGTCACTGACAGGACAAATTTGCTCCTTTCCCGCAGCGAACTGTGCAATGATTGTATGACAACCCGTCCATGTGGACTACCAACAGGATATCGATTGACCCTTACATCTTTATATTTATATTTATGTGGAGACCTCCAATGAACACCTGTTCACCCTGCTCTGAGGAGAAGGAAGAGGAGGAGGATGAGAGGAGAAACAGTGGAAAAAAGACACCTATATAAAACGAGAAAAATGGTTTTGGACAAAATATACCAACAGGGTTAGAGAGAGGTCTCAAATAACTTTAAATTACATTTAAATTCACTACTTCCAGACATATTTCTTAACACCTAATATTAAAATCCACTGCATCAACCGTGCACTTAGACCAGAGGAGTCAAACTAATCCTAGTTCAGGTTCCACATTCAGCCCAGTCTGATCTCCAGTGGACCGGACCAGTAAAACCACAGCATAATAACCTATGAATAACCACAACTCCTAATTATTCCTTTGTTTTAGTGCAAAAAAGTACATTCTGAAAATGTTCACATTTAAGGAATTATCTTTCTACAAAACATCATGAACAACCTGAAATTTTTGAAGATAGATCAGTTCAATTTCAACAATGTTATGCCTCAGTTTATCATTTTCACATTACAACTTCCAGATCACAGAGTGTCTACAAAGGAACACAACATTTAGTCACAGATATCTGGAACTGATCAATACAGTATTTTACTTTATGATCAAAGCGACAAAAGTCTGACAAAAAAACAAGGCAAAATATTACAAAAATGAGACAAAAAATGACAAAAGCGAGAGACAAAGCAACAAAAAAGTAGACAAACGACAAAACAACGAATAAAGTAACACACAAAATGACAAAAGTAAGACAAAAACACAAGCGAGACAAAAAGGAAACACAAAACGACAAAAACAGAAACAAAACTACAAAAACATGAGACAAATGACAAAAGTCTAATGAAAAACAACAAAAACAAGACGAAATATTATAAAAATGAGACCCAAAATTACAAAAGAACAATGAACAATCTAGTATTTTACTTTATGATCAAAACAACTTGTCTTGTCTAGAAATGATTTTAAATTCATAGTTTCACTAATTTACAATCTGCAGTTAATGTCTTCTCTGGAATTTTTACACTTTGAGGGCCAGTTTTGACTCACGGGCCGCATGTTGGACACCCCTGACTTAGATCTGTACCGACCGAAGAATATATTAAAAATTAAAGCATGCTGCTGCTGACCTTAAGTTTTGCATTTGATTAAAAGCCTCCCCTTATAAAGGTGTTGGAGTGTTTCGGCTATAATCTGTCTCGGGTCAGTCCCAGGGCCCATTTTGGCCCATCTGACCTTGTGTGTTGGCTGGAAATAGAACATCTACTCTAAGTGTTTTGCATGGTTAGCGACAGCCTGACTGTAGCTGCTGGTTAACAGCGTGAGGGCAGGTCAGCTCAGCGGCCCTCTGGCCAGCAACAGATGGTGAGTGATGGAGCGAACACACTACAGGGAAAGACTCAGATCACAGAAGAAAGACAGAAATAGGGCGAAACAAAAGGAAGAGGAGAAAAGAGAAGAGAATGATCTAAGTTTTGGGGGGCATTAACAAGGTAGCAAAGCGATGGCGATGTTGTGAAGGTCGGAGGTCATGTCAGCTGGAGAATTAGCAGCAGTGTGTAGTCTGGAGGCGACTCTCTGTTAACATAGTAATTAATTCCACTAGCAGGGGAGGCAGAGAGCCATTTGTCACTCCATGATGTGTGAAGTTACAGACCTGATTGTCACTGCGTGTGCACGTACATGCATGTGAGAGTAAATCTGTGCTGGTTCCCACACTCGTCCCCGCATCTGCATTTGTGCACATTGAATCTCATTCCTCATCATTTATCCATCAGCTACACCCGCTTCATCCTGTCGAGGGTCGCAGGGGGCTGGAGAACATCCTGAAAAGGTCGTGAGTCAATCAAAAGACTTCCTCCCATCATGTGTTTGTGTTTCTGAGTTAATGAATGAAAAAGCCACAGAGTTTTTCCCGTGCAGCAGCACCTGGCAGCATTGTTTGAGGGAGATATTGTTCCAACCTGAGTGAGCAGAGAGCTTGATGGGCTGTTTCTATAAACTCTGATCAGTAGCTGCTGGTTTTGCGCACCAGCAGATTCTCTTCTGCTCTCTGATTCCCCACCGGGACGCCAGCTGTTCCTCTATCGTACCCCCTTCTCCTTCCTTCACATCAGTGGTTTTTTTAGCTCGGCGTCGGCGTGTTTGCGTGTGGGTGGATGGAAGTTGTGTGTTCATTGTGGGTTTTAAAGTCTTTGTCCCGGTACATGCAGGAGCTCTTTGGCCCTGTGTATCCGCTCTCTGCTGCGTGTTGTGGTTCAATGTTTTCTCCTGCTCCTCATTTAAATGTTAAACCGCCTCCTGGTGGGAGCCATTTGTCACTGGAAGGCATGAATACATTATCAAAGCCCCAGTCGTCAGAAGCACGCCGGCGCACGCTCACACGCAATCTTAAGCGTCGGCTGCCACCGAACCTGCTATTAAAAACTCTCAGTAATGCACAAAAGAGCCAAGCAGCATTTGCTTTGAACACACGGACGTACAGAGGAGAGACCGAGGCCGTGCACACGTGTCTGTCTACCCGGATCACAGTGTGACAACCTCTACATAGTCAAAGAGCTTTGTTAATTACAGGAATATTAAGTATTACACACACACACGCAGTCAGACTGAGCGAGGTGATAAGTCTCAGCATTCATCACAGTCACATCACATCCCCTCCGGCTTAAATCAGACGCAGGAAGGCAAAAGTAGAGAAGGGAGGCTGAATTCTAATGGGCCACAGAACAAAACTCTGGATGTAAAATTAAATATGACGTAGGCTGTGTCTAGGGCTGCACAGTGGCGTAGTGGTTAGCACTTTCGCCTTGCAGCTAGAAGATCCCTGGTTCGCGTCCCGGCTTTCCCGGGATCTTTCTGCATGGAGTTTGCATGTTCTCCCTGTGCATGCGTGGGTTTTCTCCGGGTACTCCGGCTTCCTCCCACAGTCCAAAAATATGCTGAGGTTAATTGATCATTCTAAATTGCCCGTAGGTGTGAATGTGAGAGTGATTGTTTGTCTCTGTATGTAGCCCTGTGACAGACTGGTGACCTGTCTAGGGTGTCCCCTGCCTTCACCTGAGTCAGCTGGGATAGACTCCACCCCCCCATGACCCTAGTGAGGATTAAGAGGTGTATAGATAATGGATGGATGAATAGGCTGTGTCTGTGTGTGTGTGTGTGTGTGTGTGTGTGTGTGTGTGTGTGTGTGTGTGTGTGTCTGTGTCTGTGTGTGTGTGTGTGTGTGTGTGTGTGTGTCTGTGTGTCTGTGTGTGGATGTGTGCGTGTGAGTGTGTGTGTGTGTGTGTGTGTGTGTGTGTGTGTCTGTGTGTGGATGTGTGCGTGTGTGTCTGTGTGTGTGTGTGTGTGTGTGTCTGTGTGTGGATGTGTGCGTGTGAGTGTGTGTGTGTGTGTGTGTGTCTGTGTGTGGATGTGTGTGTCTGTGTGTGTATGTGTGGATGTGTGTGTGTCTGTGTCTCTACATCTCTACATGTGTCTGTTTTTACGTGATGGCTGCCCGTTGCTGCCTCGTTGCCATGCTAAGTGCTGGGAACCAGTGTGCAGCTCATTGCCGTAATGGGCTGAGTAATTTCCCAGTTTCGGGCCAGCCCAGATACAGCGGTCTCACTGCTAAGCGGCTGTCATGTCACCAGCAGCCTGGCAGGCTAAATGCAGATAGATAGACTGGCGTTGTGTCTTTAGCCAGCTGTGATCAGGCTGTCTCAAACTGCAGCAGGGAAATAATAAAGCATGATGAGCTACTGTGTCAGCTCAGTGCACCGGGCCTGAAATCCTCAGGCCACGGATAGAGAAGAGGAGTATAGAGCAGAATGTAATACAATAGAAAATTGCAGTCTTCTGTTTATGGAATGCTGAGTAGTTTAGTTCAGCATGATGAAACTCCACCAAGCCATGATTTAGTTATCAATGGATCAATGTTTGATTAGCTGAAGATTTGTGAATGAGCCTTTGGCAGATAAATGGTCGAAATCAAGCATGACTCGCTGCTATAGCTTTGCAAAAGATCCATTAGAGCACAGCCGAGAGAGCAAAGGCCAAAGAACAGCCTGTGTTTGATAGAACAGTAAATAAAGTAACAGGAGGCTCAGTGTGGAGACAAACAGAGGAACATGAAGGAAAATGAGACAAGGTGGGGAAAAAAGTGAGAGTTAAAACATGTCAGGACGAAGAAATTAAGTGATTTATTTCTCTTTTTTTGGAGAGGAAGATGGGAGGTTTTATGAAATTATACGAAATCTGGATGTGTTTACTCGCCTCTCTTCTTTCTTGTTCCCTGTGAGACCAAAATATAGAACAAAATGAGCAAAAACAATAGAATAAAATGAAACAAATGAGCAAAAAATAAAGAAAATAAAACAAAAAATAAAATAAAAGTATATGTATATAATATTTATTAAAATACATTTATAAATCTAATATATAATATAGAAAAAATGAGCAAAAAATAAGTAAAATAAAACAAAAATTCTATGTGTGTGTGTGTGTGTGAGAATATAAAATAGAAAATAATTTTAAAAATATAACAGTGGGTTTTCCAGGGTAAAGGTCACTCCCTCCATCCATACATCTCTTACTTGTCAATCCTTTCATGGAGACAGCCACCGGGGCAAACAGGTTAACCACCCTACTGAAATGTGTTCTTCCCCAGCCAATCAATTATAACCCGGTGCAGCCATAAGCAAAGGTGGTGCCAGCATGAGGTGAGGGTTCAGGGTGGAGGAATCAAGACATCTTGACCCAGGATAATGGCAGTGTAATGGATATGCTCTGGAAGCAGTGAAGATATCAGCTCAGCTCCGTCTCGGCCTTCTGTTGCCTCCCCTGTGTTGCCACACTGCCTCCATAACCCCAAATACTCGCTGTGTCTTTCTCACTTCAGCACTTTTACCACCACCTCCCCAACCTCTGCCTCTCTCTACCCCGTCCCTCCCCGACTGTCTCCGCCTTTCATTTCTCGATTCGTAGCCGAACCTCTCGGGGAAGTCGCCACCTTGTAAACAGGCTCACGTTGTGTCTGTGATTAAAGAATACCTTTGTTCAGCTCTGCCAGGGAAGAGCCGTCTCTCTCCGTTGTTGGCTGTTATCGGGCCCCTGCTTCTCTCGTGTCCTTGGAATACTGATTCATCCGCAGATCAGAAGTTATCGCTGCGCCTGGCTCACCAAAAACAAACACGCCTCTGCCCACTCAGCGAGGGAGCCTCTGTCTGAGTGCAGCGATACCCCGGCTATTCATTTCTATAAACCCCTGAAACAACTGGCTCTGTTACAAAGAAGAGTATATTCAATATGATTAAAATGTAAAAGTACCCCGCTCCCGCTCGCCCAGCACATCTCTATCAGGGTGTAGTTTTAATGACAGGAATCCAAATGAAATGAGATGAGTGGGTAGTGGAGATGGAGCGGGCTAGATAATGAAAGATGAAGTCAGATGATGGAATCAGGGAAAAACACGGCTGATGGAGAGCATCTTTCAGTTTATCTAGAAAGCATGTCATTAGCGTGGCATAGCAAATCTGTCAGAGGCTTAGTTCCTGATGAGGAGTGGAAGGCAGCATCTCTGGATATCAGGGTGTGTGTTTATCTGTCTGAGCCGGGGTTGGAGGATGTTTTAATTACACAGCCTCACGGTTCCTAAGCTGCTCTAAAGGCCGCCTCAATTAACACTTTCTGCATTAGGAATGGCAGGGAACTGCTCAGTTAAACTCATGACATTCCCTTCCTCCTTTGCCTGGGAAATACCACGTCATATATGGAGCACTTCATAACAATTGCTGCAATTTCAGTAACAGTAGTGATCTTTTATCTAGTAAACTTGCATACCTTTCCCTCTGGTTTGCCTGTTTTGTATTAAAAAATGAATTCAAAGTTCAGGAGAGTGAAGAGAACCAGTTGGTGACCAGATCAAAAGGCTGCATTTACCCCTGACGTCTGATTAATGGACCTTTGTATTTATACCTGGTTAGAATACGTATTGTTATTACCTTGATTCTGCCCATATTATGATCACGACTCAACATGTAGTTTAATTAGCTACCTTACAACTGTTGAATGAATTTCCATTGAAGTCACCCTCTGATCATCTGATCCAACTGTTGAGGCTCTAACATCAGTAGAATCTGATGTTAAAGTTTGACCAGACAAGGTTCCAAATTTATGCCCAGAGTTACTTGAATTTGTCCAAAATGACAAGAATATACTATCATTCCTAAGTTTGGGGTAACTTAGAAATGTCATTATTTCTGCAAGAAAAACAGTTTTCTTCAATGGAGATACCATGAAATGAATGATAAATCCAGTGTGGACATTGTTAATGTTTTAAATGACTATTCTAGCTGGAGACAGCTGATTTTTAATGGAATATCTACGTAGTGGTATCAATCTTTTGAACAGTAGTGTATGAAAACCAGAGAAGTGTGAATCTGTGTATTTGAGCTCATCCATGGAAATATGTATTTATTTCACTCATGCGTATCAAAAACACCAACTACTAAAAAGTTTAGACTTTTACTGAAGCTGATCTTTAAATTTCGCACAAACAAGATTCAAGGTCGCCTTCTAATGAATCCCCTTCTAATGAATCCTAATGACTGTGGTGAATCTCTTACTCTTCTATTAGCTCCATCACAAGGCCACAAACATGTTCAATACTTTAGTTTATGACCAAATAGCTGCTGAACTAATTAAATCCCCATCAGCCTCAGCTGAAGCGATGCACTTTGTATTCAGTGCTATTTAGGAAATAAAAGCATTCTTAACTATGATGGTGGATTGAAACATTGGGACATTGCAGGGCTTTAGACTTGACTGCTGGTACTTTTAGGGTTTGCAGCACTTGCAAAAAAAATGAGCAGAAAAAGGACGAGCTAAGTAACCTTTCAATTGGCTGCATTTTTTTGCAGGAATGAATCACACCGAACAGATTGCATTTATCCTTGGCTGTGATGTACTCCCAGTGCAAACAGTCTGCAGATGTTGTCAGTCTGGTTCAATCACATTCTAAACACACATGCACTCAGTGGTGCAGTTCTACCGTTCCCATGTCCTTACCTGACCAGATTATACATTAAATCCAAGTAGAAATGGCAGAATGTCATATAGGCAGGTTACAGGAAGTATGGATGTAATTTTAAAACTCTATTATTACACTGTATTATAGGACAGGTGTTAATAACAACATTATTGGTGGCACTAATTAGCTTGAGAATGCCAGGAAGTCATGAAGTGTCACAGTCTCCCTAAATAGCATTCAGTCATCGCAGATGTTTGGTTTTTTAGTCATCTCTGTGCTTTTCCTCCTGTTATTGTCAATGTATATATTCACAGACACTTTTGTCACTTTTTAAATGTGCAATACAGAAATGGACACTAAATCACTGCACACTTTTGCACACATCCCTGTTTATCTGTTTATAACTGGTAAACATTTGTGTATATTGTTCTTGTTTTTCTGTCTTTATTTCTACTGCTTACAATCAGGACCTAGTACTGAGTACTGATTTCTCATCTGAGTACGTGTGCCGGTGTGACAATAAAGAGCCTTAAATCCTCGAATATACTCTATGAAAGGAGTCCATAGTCAATCTGAGAAGAATTGGGACACTGACCAACCTTACAGGAATGAGGCTCAGGTGAGATCAGGTGCACATATAGACTCTTTAATTATGTTTGAAAATCTGCTCAATTCGGTTTATTGCTGTTTGTATAGCAGCTATAAATCTACCAAAAGTGGAGCAGGAATGTGGTTTAAAAAGAACTTTCCATGACTTCAGTGCTATGAATAGTGAGTTTAAGCGTCTGATTAGTGAAAGTTGTTTCTCTTGGACGTGTAGACGCCGTTTCATTCTGATCTGGCAGATTATCAAAGAAAAGATTCTTTAGCAGAGTTTTTTTTTTTTTTTTTTCTGGGAGCAGACCAAAACAAGAAATCTCCCAAAGAGGGCAACTTCGTTGTTTAATTAGCACAAAAATAGCTTTGCAGTGTAAACCCACTCTCAGCTGTATTAATATCCTGCTCCTCCAGTCACCTGGTATAATAGTCAGCAACTGATAACCCAAAGTCTATTCTGAAAGTAATTTGCCAGACTAGCAGCGATGCACCTGTCCCCAGCACCACTTCTCTCCCCGAAGTCATCTCTCTTAATGACTTGTGCCTGTTGTAATTGGTTCTGGCTGGTTTCATTTACAGTTCTGATCAGCCAATCAGATTAGCAGGGTGTCATGTGATAGTGTTTGCCGAAGCCCTGAGGAGGCCGATGAGTGATGGGACAGAATGAAGTGGGTTATCAGAAGGGACTTTTAACAAGGTCTGGGACTGAGGCGGTGGCAAGACGGATAGAGAGGAAGTGGAAAAAAATACGAGAGCAGATCCGATACGGAATCCTCGGCTTTACAGCGAGAGCATCTGCTTTACACCGGAGGAAACCAGGAGGGAATATAGGACTCTTTTTTATTTAAATATTGTCTAGAAGACACTCTCTGCTGAAAATCAAGCTTTGGTAACTTGTCCATATGGTGTTTTTGCAGTGAACACTGGCTGAGCATTTCTGTCTTAGAAAAAGTGATATTTCTGGGGTTTCATACATATAAAACCTAAGGAACTAATGTATTCAGCATGAAGGATGGGCTTTTCTGTGTCATTATTCTTCAAAAATACTCCAATATTAAACTATCTCTTGTGTGGTTTCAGTGTTTGAGGTGAGCTGGTGTGCTCCAGCTGCAGCAAACGGTGGAGGTGTTGATAGGACTTTATAGATCTAAAGGAGGCAGCAGTGTAAAGCTGCATCTAAGCCAGATTTAAAGCATGAAAGGAAGCTTTTCATGGGAAAAAATGTCTAAATATACAACTTTGATACACAGATGAGTTTTAGGAGGGATTTTACATATTTAAATCCACTCAGTTCATTAAGGATGAGAGATTTTATGTTTATGTTTTTACACGCTGTACATGAAGTCTGTCTGCATTTTGACTGGTCTTCACTCTTTTTTTCCCTTTGGGCTGAAATAGGAAGCCAAATCTCATCTTAATTACAAATATTTGATTCATTCTTAAAAATCCCAAAACTAAATTCCCAAGTCAGGCAGATCCAGCAGGACTTTGTAATGTTTTACATGAAACTTGCTCTGAAATTTATCACATTCTACACTTTATTAGATATGTTTTGCATTCTCCAATATAAAAAAGAACTTTTTTCTTCATAGGATGTTTCCAAACTGTTGAAATGTGAAGAGATTAGCCTTGATTGGTTTTATTTAGTATTTTAGAACCTCTTTAAAGGTGTTTCTGCCTTAGTTTACCTTCTGGGTGATTTGAACATATATCTATGTACCATAGGTGTTAAATATTTAGTTCTGTTTCTTTGATTGCTGCATGTCTGTTCTTGTTTGTGTCTTTCTGAGTACAGTACAGTATTTTAGTGTTTAACACTTACCAAAAGTTAAAGTAATAAGTGTTTTAGCCTGTTGGCACACAGACCTCAACATGATATGAACCTGCTGTGGCCCATGTTGTGGTTGGATATAAGATTAGTTTCAACAAGATTTGAAGATGAAGAGGAATGAAAGAATACATCAGAGTATGTGTGGGTTATGACTCAGTGTTGTTCAGGTGGTAATAAAGAGTTGTTTTTTCTGCTGGAAGACACAGTAAAGGGAAGGGGCGAAGATTTAACCAGATTTAGTGGGAATTTGTCAGCGCAGTAGACACTTCTTATAATCATGTCATTTTTAGAATCACTACCTCCAAAGCCGCCTAGCCTCCTCTCATCTCCTCCTGTCCTCATTTTAGACATCCTCCTCTGGTACCTTTGCTGGAGTCCACCTGTGAATTCATCTTCCTGCCTGTTTAGCTGCAGTATGATATATTGTGACATTTTCCAATGAGCCATTCCTCATGCATGAGTCCCGCTCCTGGCTTCCTCCAGTCCCTGCTCGTTGTTATTTCATTTCCTTCATCATCTACTTTTATGTGGCGAAGGAAAATAATAATCGTAATAACAATGCTGAATATTTTCAGCCAAGGGCATAATCCACTGGTTGTTTGTACCTAAGCCGGCCTGGCATGTAATTGTTATTCTAATGAGAAAAAGAGTTGTTGCCAGATAAGAACAGTCTTGTTTCGGCTTTGTCCTTGACCGATTCTACAAGTGGGCCCTTTTTTTATCCTGTGAATTCACCGCTGGCCGCTGCACTTGCCAGACTTATTTCACAGTAAGAAGAACTGATCAACAGTATGACTTTGCCAAAATGAAAATGGAACTGGCTGTACTTTTTTTTCCCCCTTCAAATTTGTTGTGCTCCCTGTCCTCACCTCCTCTTATAAAACTTCACTGCTACAACACATTCCCCCCCAAGAGGAAGGACCCAGTGCAAACCGATCATGGATTTTATTCTCAACATGCCATGTAGGGGCAGAAATTGGTACATTTTAAACTGCTGCTGGTCACAACCCTGATTTTCATTCCTCTTCTACAACAGTTGGCTGAGAAAAAAAGTCAGAGAACAGAAACAAGGAAAAAAAACACAAAGCAATAACAACAGAAAGTGACAGACAGAAAGAGAGCATTAGCCTAAAGCCAAAGTGTTGGGAGCAAAAGAGTGTTTGGGGGGGGGAGTAGATAGAGAGATATAAAAAGAAAAGCAAAGGGAAAGGGAGAGAAAGAAAGCTCATTTTGTTGCCTGTAGCTGTGGATTAGCCCTGACAGCCCCAGGAGTCAATCAGTCTGCTTGCTCCTCTCATCTCTGGGCAGAAGGGAGAATAACAGGGCTGTCTAACTGCCAGCCGGGGGCAGGTGGACGTGTCAGGGGTAGAGCTGGACGATAGAGATGGAGCAAGAGAGCAAAGCCTGGAGGAATAGTTGCAGCGCAGAATTTTCTCCACCTTAGACATCGCTCCTGCAGTCATCCTTCATACATATGTGTGTGTGTGTGTGTGTGTATATATATATGCTGCATCCTCAAGTTTAATACTAACTCTGATCTGAATATTTAGATAAGATAAGCTTGATTGATCCCTGATGTTGCAGCAGCTGAATACAGAAAAGGATAATGAAATAATGAAAGAAGCAGGACAACAACTACAAAAGTGCAGTAAGGCTTTAAAAATTTAAGCAAAAATAATAAAGGTTTCATAGAGACAATATACTGGGCATGATGCATCTACACATGGATATATGACAGGGTGAATTTATACTTGGATAAGAACAGTTATTACATGGTGAATTTCATATGTGCAGGTTCAGTATGGGAGATAATAAACCCACAGTTACGTCACTGCAGTAAAAATGTTTTTGAGAGAACCGTGTTCTATATCACTGATCGATCTGGAAGAGCAGAGAAGAGAAAGAGAGAGAAAATTAGTGTAAAAGGAAAAGAAAACCAGTGTTAAGGGATGACAGCAATACAATGTATGAATCACGTGTTCATAGATTCTATCCACAATTAACCAGCACTGCATGGAATCATTTCATATCCCTTATGTTTATAGTCTGCAATAATTTTTTCTGTTTCCTGGAAGACGTTATGCAAATGGCGTTTTGCTCAGTTGCGTAGCAGTTCATGTTTTCTGCTTTTGATGTATTACCGGCTTCAAAAGGGGATGAAATTTAAATTATTGTTTCATCTTCAGTATTTTTCAGTTGTAGGTGCTTGATTTTCACAATATCATAGATGAGCAATTTTAAAGTAAGTTTCCAGCAGCTTCCAGAGATCCTTTATCACCAGGAAGTGTTTATTGTTTAAAATGATCATTACATTATTACATTACAATGCTTTTGATCTTAAAAAATGGATCATGTGATGATGTCAGAGGAGACACATAGCGGTGCATTATATCACTGCAAGCATAATGCAATGAGAATCCTCATGTATTTACAGAGTAGACTGCATCCACAACGTGTTCAGTCACTGAGCTTTGGCATCATGCAAACAGTTCTCAGAACAAAGGAAGGAAAATCCAGCCCACAGGTGGTTTCAGGGTGGAAGTGAGGCTTTTGAAAGACTGTAATAGCAGCAAAAACATTTCAACAGGCTTCAACAGAAATTGTTGCAGTGATTGATTCCTGCAGCTGTTTAGCATACCAGACAGATATCATCTGAAAGTGGCTTCGCATTTTAAGCCTGCGTTGGATATTTATGATCCATTGAGTGGAGTTTGTCGTGTGTTTCTGCCTGATCCGGCTCCCAGGCGTTGCTCCTTTTAATATTTAAGAGTTACTTTGATGGGGACAATTAAACCTAATCTTGTTCGCTAATTAGTGTAATTCCTGCTCTGAAACCAATTTATTAGAATCGATCCCCACTTGAGTAAAGTTAATTTTAGCTTTGCAGTGTTAAATCTTTCATTGAAAATGATACATTATTAATTATCTCATTTGAAGAAGAAAAAAACACTCGACGTTTGAATAAAGAAGTTACTGAGATTACAAGCTTACTGGTTTGAAAACTTTCTGACTTCATCCCTTAACTTAAATTTAAACCCTAAATAAAGGAAAATGGAAAATAAAATGATAAAAATAGTGTTCCGTCTAAAGATTGACCGTTAAATCTGTGTTATGACAAAATTCATAGCGTGTTAAGAGTCTCAGTTCTGGAATTACACTTTGGTTCAGCAGACAAAACAAAGAAATGCATAACTTTATTTTTTTAATTTATGAGCAAAATAAATATTCAAAAGCTCATAATTAGTCATAATTCTGGCTATAACCGTTGAGATGCTCAAATTCATCATACTGTGCAATAAAAAGAGACAGAGACACAAATAGAAAATAAAAAAAAATCCATAAAGCGCAACATATTTATAAGTTAATTAACAATTAAAGCCAGCTGTTCAATTTTATTTTTTTAAAAACTGCACAAAGTAACTGCCTTTCTGTCAGTGCTGAGGACACAGCATCTCGTTTGTCAGCGGAAACGAGCAACCAGAGGCTCAGTGTGAGTTAACATATCATACATGTTTAATAAACCGGCACTAGCAGTGTGTAGATGATGGAAACGCTGACATAAAAAGACTTTGGACAGTCATTGTTTGGCTCACAGGAAAGTTTCAGATCAACCTGAACCCTACATGCTGAACGCTACGGGATGAACGCATTCACTGTTACACTGCTAGTGACTGAACTGCATTAGATTCAACAATACCTTTACTTTACTGGCAGGCATGCTGGGATTGAGTTTTACAATACAGAGCAATACCCAGTGTCGAAGGAAAAAGGACGACGATAAGAACATGACGGCGTGGAGTGAGCAGCAGGAAGTCTCTCCCATTAAAAACACCGAGAACTCCAAACCAGTGTGGTGTTGAGGTGTTGTAGAAGTCTGTTTTCTACACACATCCATATTCTCCAGAGGCTGAATAATACTGACTTTGGTGATCTTCTGAATGTTAGAGTCATAAGATTGACATTATTGGTTTTTTTTTTAGGATTATGTCTCTTTACGTTTGGATATTCAATAAATTAAATAATGATCCCTTACCTGTGCAGGTAACACCATCATCAGGTCAAATCTAAAGGCAACTAGTGGCAAAAAATCATGCTAAAGTTTACATCTGCTAGCTCAAAGTAACTTAAATCAGTCCCTCCAGGATTTCATGGGTGTTTTTCCAGATTGTTGCCTCTGTAAAAGGGCTGAATTTGCGGCAGCGTGTTCACACGCTCACGGCTCGTCACGTCCATTAATGAATCTAACTTCCCTTCTTTGTTTCAGAGCTCCAACAGATCTGGATCAACAGCTTCCATCATGGTGATCTGTCTGGTCTGTTTCCGCTCTTTTCAGATGTTCTCCTGATATGTTTGATGGTAGAAAAGTGTTTGTCAGTCGATGGTTTTCGTTTGTTCCACCACAACATTCCACGGGTGTAAAACAGTTTAGCTCCGCTTTGGTGAAGAACCTTCAGGGAATTAATTGTTTTTCACCGTCTTCAGCAGTAATTTTTGTTGGTAAATGAGAGACATTAGAATGGGACATGTCTGCATCTTCAAGCCATACCCAGGAAGTGAATTCGGTGAAGTACGTGTATTACGTTTGATTGGTGGAACTCACTGGAGGCGGGACAAAATTGCAGAAAAGTTGCAGTGATTGGACAGAATGCAAGGTGGTGCAGAATTCACAGAGACTGGTTGAATTTGTTAATTTTTCACAATATCGCAAATTCCTGGAGGGACTGTTAAGCAGTGCAGTCTTGCAGAGCCGCTAGCATTGTCTTGTTTATTCTATTTTTCTCGTTAAAGCTAGGGCAGGCAGTGTATTGGAGAGCGTCATGCTAACCTTTCAGCATTTTGTAATTCAAGCGGTCTGAGAGGAAACTAGACATCTGAACCTCCACCTGGTTAGTTTTCAGGCTTTAGGACATTTCATGCTGAAATGTATCCCCATGCTCACCCCAGCTGGTCGAGGCAGATGGATCCACCTTCCCTGAGCCTGGTTCTGCCTGAGGTTTTTTTTTTTCCTCTCTGTTAAAGTTTTGTTTTTTTTTCTTTTGGTTCTTTCCCACTGTCACCAACTGCTTGCTAATAAGGAATCCAAAGGCAGCTTTTGATTGTTGGGTTCTCTGCTCTTCATGTAAACCTTGTAAGGTCTTCACCTGACTATGTGCTATGAGGTGACAGATGTTGTGAACTGCTGCTATATAAATAAATTGAAATTGAACATTTAGCTTGTGACAGAAAACTGAAGCCAATCACAGAGCTTTTCATCAACTGAATAAAAATGATCCAGTGAGAACAGAGTGAGTTACACGAAGTGACTTTTCCTCAGGAGGTTGGGGTTTGTACTTTTAGACTGGTTATCTTGGTGCATTTGAAGCATGTGCTTGTCTGGTTGTTTGGTTTAGCACAAAGAGGGGAGAGTTTCAGGAGAAGAACTGTATATTTTTAAATCCTACTGTTTCATTCTGTTTGCCTTTTTCCAAAGTTCTCTCAGCTGCAGCTTCAAATCTTTTGCCTGCCTCATTCATAATTCCCTCAAGTCTCTGAAAACCAAAAAGACGCAAAGCAAATGAACAAATCTTCAATCAGGACAGGGCCACCAGAGAGCTTAATAATACCAGATTCATATACATACTGCTCTGTAATTTAAGGGGTACGGTGGTGTTTGTGAAATTAAATACGGGGACAGACCCTGGAACTATGAAACTGCCGTGAACAGCGTTGTTTCCCGTGGCTGTTAGCTCATTACCTAGCAGGATGTAGGACAGACAACACACCTCAGGAACGCAGCGAAAAACACGAAAATAACTGTGCAAGTCACTCTGAGCACAATTCTTATCTGAGCTGAAGGAAGAGAGTTTTAAATGACATCCATGTTACACAGAGTTCCTGAGAGGCAGCCAACTCCTCTGTCTTCATTTTAATCCCGTGTTACATCGATGTGACAAGTTTGAGCTCTGTATTCTTTGGTGTCAGAATGTTCCAGTGCTCTTACATTTTTTTTTCTTTCCAGAAGTGCAAATTGAGATTGTAGAACTCCAAAGAGAGGCAGAGAGGACCATCTATTACACTTGGAGCTTTCATTACCCCAAAGAAAAATCAGTTGTCTTTTTCTGATATCACCAACTTCACCTTTTTTCTGTCCTTTGTAGTGCCGAACATGCAGAGGTGGCTGCGTACGATGTAGCCGCACGGATCCATAAACGACCTGTCTCCTTCAGGAAACTTGTAGCGTGTTTAATCAGAACTTTAGTGACATAGCGGTGTGAAGCAGAGGCCAGCAGACAAGCTCCATTGATGCTGAGGCGGGCCAATGATGACACGGGGATGATGCAACGGAGATAAGGACGAGTGGGAGAGGAGAGCTGCAGAGAAATAGAGTGATTTGGTGTGAGGAGTATTCATTTAGGAAGACAAACAGCTTCATTTAAACTTAGCCAAGCATAGAGACACCCTCTCCCACTACAAATGGGGTGAAATTTGCATCTTTTTCAGTGACTGGGGGGATCTGAAGCCCTATCCTCACTCAGTCTCCAGTGATAATAGATTATCTACGGTCTCGCCTGAAGAGCTACTGTCTTTGATTTGCTTTTGAACACATTTTCTATCTGCTTTTCGCTGAAGTAATTCCTCTTCACTCTCGATCTGCTGCTGATATTGTCACAGCCATACTTATCTATAGTATATAAGGGCTGTTTGCTGTTTTGTTTCATTCCTCGACTGCGTATAGAGAAGCAAAGCGAGCGCAGAGATTGCAGTAATTTCACGATTATTAAACAGCAGAAATGCCAAGCTCACCGCCACTGCATTTGATTTCTCACTATCTCTCACAATCGCAATCTGCTGATGGTTTAAACAGCACAGAATGAAATTAAAGTTTTGAGCTTAGCGAACAGATCGTGATGATTATCTGCTTAAACGCTCTCAGCAGCTACAGATAGGATTCCTCTGCCAGAAAAGAATCCCTGGATTTAGCTGCAGGTGAATTTCAGGCAATCTGGTCCTGCCATCCATCATTCATTTCTCTTGTGACTGAAAATCTTTATTTGCTACACCCCATCTGGTGTTTGTAGTGGGAGTTGGGGGTATATTTACTTACCATTCTCCCTTTTGTTCGGTGTTTCAGCTCTGTAACTGACCTCAGTGCATGTGGGTTGGTGGGAATACAGGGAGCGGACGCTTCGCTGTCTTTATGAAGTTGGAACTGCTGCCATTTTCCAGGAGATTCTGCACCTACACACACCTTTAATGTTCCACTATGGCTGACATACAGCACAGCCATGCATTTACACAAACAGTAAATATTTACCGCTTGGATAGTTGCCTCCATCACCCTGCCAGAGGGATTCAACAGGGCAGCAATTTATGGTTCTTCTTGTTCAGGAGATGTGTGAGCGAATAAAAAGCGTCTGGATGGCGATGGAGAATTTCTATATTTGAGATATTTTCAGGGGTATTTGATATTTCTGTTATTTAGCCTTGGGACTTGACAAAAAAGGAACAAAATGACACAAAAATTGACAAAAAAAAAACACAAGCAAGACCAGAAGGAAACACAAAATGACAAAAATCTGACAAAAAAGACAAAAAACAACAAAAACAAGACAAAATATTGCAAAAATAAGACACAAAATGACAAAAGAACAATGAACAATCTAGTATTTTACTTTATGATCAAAACAACTCGTCATGGTCTAGGAATGATTTTAAATTTATAGTTTTACTATTTTACAATCTGCAGTTAATGTCTTCTCTGGAATTTTTACACTCTGAGGGCCGGATTGGACCCTCTGGAGGACCGCTTTTGGCCCTCAGGCCTCATGTTGGACACCCTTGATCTAAATGGTATGCAGCCATTGGGATCACATGTTCATGTCCTCCTCCTTGTGCATCCTTGATTCCTCTCCTCACATTCTGTTTCCTCCCATGTTAGATGCAAGCAGAGGAGTCGAGGCAGCAGACGTTTAACACAACTGGACACCATCTCCTGTGCACTGCTGCTTTAAAGCAACATCAATTAAACATGACATAGCTGTATGATCCGTCCATCGTTCACTGTTCAAACCCACCGCTGTATTTACGATCCCTGTCAGATGAGCAGCACAGCCTTCACGTTAGCTGACAGCCAATATTGAATTTTAATTCACAGCAAAGCATGATGTGACAGGAATGTACGGATGTCGTGTTTTTAATGTAAGTGTTGCACATGCAAGTGTTGTGTGATGGACAAAAGAGTGCTGAACACATAAACAGTGACATATACTGTGATTGAGTGGCATATATTACATACAGTCATTTGTCAGATGTGGTTTCTGTATTCTAGCTGTGCATTCTCACTCGGAGCTCCTCTGGCAAACCTCTTCTCTTCTCGAGACACATTTAGAGAATTGAGACAACCTTCAGGATGGCGCACTGAGATCGATTTCCTGGTCACAGGCAGGAGGACGAAGGACAGACGAGACAAGGAGGCTCAAAATAGAGAATAGTAGAAACAAGAAGCTGCTGTTTGTCCATCTCACACTAAAACTAAATACAGAAATCACACATTTTTACTGGTAATTCTGCCACTTTTATTCCTATCAGGTTAAAATAATCATTTGCACTGGAAAAAATGCTCCTCTCAAAACAAGAAAAAAAAAACTTATTTCAAGGAACTTGTACCTTGAGGTAAGTGAAAAAATCCGCCAATAGAACAAGTGAAAAATGGCTTGGTAAGATTTCTTGAAATGAGATATGATATTTAGAATATTGAGATCTTAAAATTAGCTGGAAAACTTATTTTAAGCTCTATTTTACCAGGATTGTCAAGTTTAGGTGTCTTAAAATAAGCCAGATATGCTAAAAAAAGAAAAAAAAAGCAGTTTTTCACTCAAAAATAATTTTTGCCTTCATGTAACCTCCTAATATGAAATGTATTAACCCTCCTGTTGTCCTCATTTATGGGCAACAAAAAATATTGCTTCCTTGTCTGAATAAAATCCAAAAAAATCAGCAAAAAAATTCCCCAAATTTCTGACAATTTGCAAAACCTTCAGGAAGAAAATTCCAATAATTCCTTAAAAGTTTCCCTTAAAAGTTTTATTTGAAAAAAATCCTCCAAATTTGGCAGAAAAATTCTGGTAAATATTTTCAAAAAATGAATACAAATCTTCCAAAAAAATCCTAAAAATATCTAAAGTGATTCCATATATATCAGTAAAAGTTCTGATATTTTCTTTAAGAACATTCAGCATGAATGTTCTTTAGAAACATTCTTTTTCTTAAGAAACATTTTTAACATTTCTTTTTTTCCACCAAAAAATGTTCAAAAATTTCCCAAAAATGTTGAAAATGTGGACATCAGAAGCTTCACCGTGAAAATATATATTTTCTGACATTTTCAAACTCTAAAACGGGTCAATTTGACCTGCAGGACGACACGAGTGTTAAACTTATTTTGAGTTTTCTTGTAAAATTCAACTCAAAACAAGATAATTTCAAGATTGTTTGACTTAACAAGATATTTAAGATGCATTGTCTTAAAACAAGTCCCTCCATCTGCTGAAATGTCTCTTGTTAAGTGAATTTATCTTAAATCAAGTGGAACGAGACATTTTGACTAAAAATAAGACAAATAGACTTGGTAAGATTTAGAGTTTTTGCAGTGTGTACACGATGTTCGGATCAAACCTGCCTGTTAGGAAGCTGGAATACCTCATCAAATTCACACATCATTCTCATTTTACTTCTTCTTTTTTTATGTTTGCCTTAAAAAGTTGACTTTCACCTAATCCGCCTCTCACGGCGGGAACATTTCCTGCTCGGTGTGTGCATCTTCCTGCAGCGGCACCCTAAAAAGCCAGACTGGATTTCATTCCTGCACCACTTGACATTTATGGCACATATATCTGGACTTGTTTTTCTCCCCCGTCTGCCCTAAATTGTCTGCTAATATTTTTATTTTTTTCTACCTTGAAAAGGTGGAGAAGACCCATTTTCCAATTACAGATCTTGTCTTTAGGTGTTAATTGCTGACTGACCTCTGGAGCTGTTATTGGATGCCATGTGGGTTTTTTTAATAACCTCTAATCGCAGTGAAACAGAGAGCCATAATAGAGAAGAGCCAAGCTGCTTTTTAACCCAGCATCCTTCAATAACGTGTAATCTCATCCAAACACAGAAGCCGGCCGAATGCCAAGTCAAAACGCTCCTCTGCAGAAGACGAGACGCTGTGATTCATGCTCCTCCAACACCAAAATGACACATGGTTCTGTACCGGCTGGGTTGAATTAGGTCAGCTGAGCTGCATTGATCTTATTAAGTTTAGTGGCATCTTGTAGTCGGAGGGGAAAAAAGCATGAGGTCTTGATTTGCACTTGGATTTCAGCTGAAAGCATTTTTAATTTGGCACAATGAGAAACAGCGAAAGGAGAATTTACTTGAGAATAATTGCGAGTGCATCATGTTTTACTGCAGCCACATTGTGTTATTGCTCTCTTCACATCTGTCCACATCGTTCCGTTTCACATCTTCAACATGTTGATGAGCATCCAGGCCTGGAACAGTGAATCAAATAACACTTGTGTCCTTTCTTTATCATGATATGTGGATATTTTTGTGTGTGTGTTTCCAGGCATCCCACCGGCTACAGGTACGGGCACGTTGATCATTCACCTGGAGGACTACAACGACAACGCCCCCTATGTGGTGCCATCGGTAGCGCGAGTGTGTGAGGACGCCCATGACATGAACGTCGCCATCGTCGGAGGTTGGGACAAAGACCTCCCGCCCAACGCTGCACCTTTTAAGATAGAACTGGGAAAACAGCCCGGCTTGGACAAAACATGGAAAGTCACCAGGGTCAACTGTGAGTATCTCATCTTAAACTAATATTTGTGCGCTCTTGAACCGCTGAAAAACATCAGCACTTCATCGCAATCAATACGTCTTTCATACATCAAGAGGCAGAAATGTCCATTTGCTCTCCAACAATAACCTCGACACTAAATACTGCACAGTCTATAAGTCACTTTCTCTTCCCCCGTCGTCGTGTTGATTTTCTCATTTTTCCACTGAGAGCTTCAGTCCTGTTCTCACTGAGTTCTCAGGAAGCACCTTGGGGTGTTCAGGAGTATATATAAATGAATAAAAAAGGACGAAGAGGGCGAGAGAAAAGTGACGTCGCCTCCAGTTCAAGCATATTGAAGGGTCAATGGATGAGAATGCAGTTTTACATCCTCGCAGAGCTGTCTTAGATGCTCATATAGATCACATGATAAGGATGAGGAGAAAAACAATGAGGGGAAGCGGTGAGGGGGAGAAGGATAGACAGACAACCAAGACGTGGAATCAGGGCTCCATGAACGACAGCGCTGTCTGTGTGTGTTTGAGTGACAGTTCAGAGCTAAAACCTGCCCAGAGGTATTAGCTGTGACTGACAGCAGGAGAGGGAGGTACAGACACTCCTCAATCACCACCGCTGGAAGAAACAGATAGGGCCGGCAGACCAAGAGAGAGCTCCCAGTGAAAAGGACTGGCGCTGTGTTCCCTTCTGCTGTGTGTGCCCACATGAATGTGAAGCATGGACTCAAAAATCAGACCAGCTTCAGAATCTGGGTGTCCAGCTGCAGCTCACCTACACATAGAATTACAGTTCAAAGCATTGGAGAACGTTATGGCCGTGCAAAAATAGTTACCCCACTTTAAACTTCTTCTCTCATCGAGTCCCCTGCATAATGCAACAATAGGATGGTTATGTAATATGATGAGCAGTTTTAATTGCTTTTTTCTCTCTCCGCTTTGCACAGCAGATGCCTTTCAATGTGCAATGCCACAAGGCTTTTTTTTTTTTTTTTCACTTCTTTGTTTACTCAGTCTGGATATTTTTGAGATTTTGAGTTTTGGCTCCATAAAGGCCACAGAGTGCACAGCAGACTGATATGATAGGAACCTTTCAGAAGCTCAAGGCTGAATTAAGCTGTTAAAATGTGGAATTAAGAAACATTTTATTGAAGTTTCTGTAGTAATTAAGTTGATGCGACGTGCATTATTTTGAAAAGTAAACAAAATGAGACATTAACAGACACTATGAACGGAACCAAAGTGCTGCTCCAGGTAGCAGGAATCAGGAGGAATATCTAAATAAACAGACAAACACAAGGTTGGTTTTCTCCAGCAGCCCGTTCTTTATCATATGAGCTGCAGGTTATCATGTATGGAAGGAGAACTGTCTTGACAGTGAGAACACACAGAGGGGAAAACATCCAGTATGTCAGTCACCATTTAAGATGGAAAAATAATTCACTGCAACAACCTAATTAGATGCATTGTTGCAAGATAAAGTCTAATTTACTGATTTAGATAAACCTTTTAAGTTTCAAACATTACTTTGAAGGGTTGCATTGATAAAATGATGTTGATAATTGCACCTTCCCCTATCTTAACATGCCTGGACAAGTTCAGATGGTTGGTAATTATAAAGACCTTTGTTTGTTGAAGGAAAACTAATTTCTGTAACTTAATGTAATTTGTTGGTTGAACGTAAGTTCAATGGAAATTATCATAACTCAGAAAAACTTGATACAAAATGTATTTTTTGAGCCTAAACGTTATTTTTTAGAGTGTGGTATGTGCTCCCATGTTTTTAGCAGCAGTTCATTTGGAAATAAAGCAAAGAAGGTGGAAAAGTTGAAAACTTTAGTCATGAACTTGATTTGCATCAGATTAGTGTACACAGTTTTCTTGTATATTCTGTGCAATGACAATAAAGACAATAAAAAAAGAAAAGATATTCTAAAAACCACCAGTAGAAAGTACTTAGTCATTCGTTTTTGGGTCAGCAGTGGCATAAATCAGAGCTGCAGTAAACTAAACGGTGTCTGTGTTGTAGTTGCACCATAGTTGTCAAATTCCTGCAGAATTGATCCCAGAAAATCTTCCCCGACCTCCTCCCACCTGCCCAAGACAAGTCTGAGGATGTAGACTGGGAGGCCCAACTTCTCATCTTCACGTCCTCATGTAAGATTGGGTTTACCCACTTTACACTCCCAACTTCAACTCCCCCGACATCTTTTCCGGAGAAGATGAATGAGACTTTGGAACACTCGACAAAACAATCCAGCCCTCCTAGCGCTGCAGAGATCCTCACAGACGCCAGATGTCAACCCAAATAAAAGATAAGATAAGAGATTTCAATGTTACACAGCCACAAACTGAGGGGACGTGTGCTGGAACCAACAGTATTCCTTTAGATTTGTGGCTCCAAAACACCTCAGTTTGTCACCAATCTGTATGAATTCCTATTTTAGATCTGGAAAATAAAGTTGAAGTAATTGTGTGGAGTAGGATCTGAGGGTGTTGATGATCAGATTTTTGTTCATTTGCCTCAGACTGATCAGGAACTGAAGAAACTTTGGCCAAACCTGCATCTCATTCGGCAATCTGGCATTTTCAAAACACACAGATGAGCCGGAGAGCTGGTGATGAACTGCACAGAAGAAACTCAGTGTTTATCACATGTTTACTGTGAACTGTTTTGCATAGTCATTTGACATTGTTTTGAGGCACGTAGAGAGACAGTGTGGTTTTTCAAATTAAATACAAAGCTTAAACTTTGCAAACCTGGAGGTAACAGCGCTGGCAGGAAGACGCAGCTTTGCATGTTGTGACACATTTCAGCACAAAGCCAACGAACTCCCGTGTTTTCTCTGGTGTCTCTTAAGGAATTTTTAAAGTGTGATGCAACAAACTGTAACAACCTTACGCAACTTAAGTGGTGCCAATTTTTGTCGCTTCAGTTGTCAGGAACAGCTCGGCAGCCAGTTTCTTGAGGCACACAAGTTGGAAGTTGTAATACACACATTTAGTTCTGCCTTGCAAAGTAGGTGGCTGTTAGAGCAGAATAAATGGACAATACATGCAGGACAGGCAATTACCAGACGTCCAATCCATTAAAAACCCGCCTGTTTCCCCTCCACAGCTACACACTCCCAGATCATGCTTCTCCACAGTCTGAAGAAAGCCAACTACCAGCTCCCGCTGCTCATCACCGACTCAGGCGTGCCCCCTTTGTCCAACAACACAGAGGTGAAAGTTCAGGTGTGCATCTGTAAGAAGAACAAGATGCACTGCAGCTCGGCCCACTCCCACAGCGCCAGCCCCCTCGGGCTGCTGGCGACACTCCTGCTCACCCTACTCTGTAAGTATCACCCCATCCACATCATGCCACAGATACAGAACTGATTCACAGAGAAAAGGCCAAATCATTCAGACTTTTAGGAGATTTTTATTCAAAGGAAAAACAGCTCATTGGACTATTGGAGTGAAACTCACATGCAGGTGTTTGTGTTCACCTGTACAGATTGCTGGAGGTATTTTACCTCCCCTTGGACAAGATCACAAACACACTGCTGGGTTGTCCGTAATTTATTTTTATTAATAATATGAAGATGAAATTACATCATTGCAATGGGAGAGACCTTTCTTAACATAGGGGGAGACCTCACTCCTGTCTCACCCCAGGATGAAGAACAAATATAACAGCTTTTACAGTGAACAACTCTTTTCCTATTGACTCGCTGTAAGTTTAAACCTTTTGGTAGAGTGATTAATACCATGTAGGAAATGCTCAGTCCATCTTTTCAAAGACAAAAACCTTTTAGGGGCATGAACATATCTTCTTTGGTTGGCCTCAAACCTTAACCTTTAGGTAACTCTTTCATAATTAAACATGAAAAATATTTAATGTATTTGTTTTCTATTTATTTGATTTATTTCAGACATGCCACAGTAACATAAAGGCTAAAAATAAATAAAATACACAAAACAAAGCATAAAACAACCAAATCTAAAACCTAAAATAATGTCTGCAAACAAGGAGGATGAATTTTAACTTACTAGCTGCTACCTGCTACTATTTGCATCAGATCTTATGCTTTTATACCTCTTTAGAAGCTCCAATAACACATGTACAGTTCCACATTATTACATTTTAAACCAACAAATTCAAAGTTACTCTACTAACATGAACTTGTTCTCCAACAGTAAAGATATGTGTATATTATATGAACAAATAGATATTAAATTAAAACCTAAAAGCTCATGATTGATTTTACTTTCACAAAATAAACTGTTAGCATTAGAGATAGACCTAGAATCGGCCTGGCTGATTATTGTGGCTGATAAATGGCATTTTTTGTGATTATTGATCAGTTAAATACACTATTCCAGGTCTGATGCAGCCTCCTCTCTCTGTCTGCTTTGATATATGGACCTTAGTGGGTGATAAAAGTGATCAAACAGTGACAGTTTTAGTCACCTTATTAACGAAGAAGAAAACAGAAATGAAAAACAGCTTCTCTGCTATCATATGCTGCAAAAATATTACAGGTAACGTGTATAGCTTCCAAATATCGGTCTTTGTTGATTACCAATAATCGGCACACTCATGTCGGTCGATCCCTAGTAGAAGTCTGTAGCATGCACTTCCTGTTTCAGCTCTTCTGCTCCACTGCCGTGCCTATAGGGCGCTCCCCAGGAAGTCAAACTGGAATTTTCTCTGAATATCTCATTTAAGCCATTAGCTATAGCATGAATAATTCAGCCTCCTCCATTCACAAGACACATGTAATGGAGGACATCCAACAGCTAGTTTGGTGAGAAGAGAAATCATGTGGACCCTGTTTTTTCTGGGCTCGTTCTCTGTGGTTTATAGTCGGACTCGCTGTATGCCGGAGGCTCGGTACGGTGGGAGGGGTGGCGGCAGGGAACAAGATGAGGAACAAGCTGGGAAATAAATTTAAAAAAGAGCGAAGAAGATGTGATGGATGGGAGGCAAAGTAAAAGAATTTCATTTCATGCCTAAAAGATGGTGTAGTCCTAATTATTCCATCTTTGTTCTGCTAATTTGTGTTTGACTGTGAAATGTTTCAGTGAAGCTCATCAGACGAATCCCAGCCATGTTTCCCTTCTGTCTTTCTGGTGTCTTCTACTGATCTTAGCATCTTTTTTTTCTCACTCATCCAGTTGATCACTCCCTCCTGCCTGGTCCATATCTCATCCTCTTCATTCCCTCCACCACTTCTTTTGCTTTCACTCTATTCAGCAATCAGCAACCCTCACCCCATAATCCTTTGCTTTCAGGCAGAATATCTGCTTCTCATTTTCACTTTCTCTCCCGGTATCTGTGGATCACAGCTTCTAGCATGACCCATTGATCTTCCCCTGGGTTTGGATCAATGTGTCTATTGATGCATAGCTTTTCTCATTCCTAGCAGATGCCTGCGCTGTGTATGGGAAGGCGGCGTTTGAAGCCGTGCCTTGAAGAGCTCATCATCCCGTTTCTCTAATGATTCAGTTTTGAGCACTTAGTTACCTGCAACTTCTGTTAAAAAGTCGTGATTCACAGGACGAAAAGTATTAAATTAAACTGACAATGCGTGGCAAAGAAGCAGCAGGAGCTCACTGCGCTCCGGCGCTGATAGACCGTTAGTCTCAGCTTCACTGCAACACACTAATCAGGAACATAAGCTGATGCTGTGTCAGCATTCGGCAGACGAGCAGCCACTTCTCAGAAAGTTTTATGGCAGCAGTCCTGAGAGTATCCCAGCTGGAACAGTCAGTTACCTTTTCACGCTTTGCTTTCTTTCTTTCTTTTTTTTTTTTTTTTTTTTTAAGAAATATTTTGCAATCCGCCGTTCCCATGGCAGCAGCTGCATGTGTCTGAACTAGAAAGCATGATAATTGGTTGACATGCCAAGATGACATTAGGAGAATCTTCTCCACAGACGTCCTTTTACTGTGAATGGCAGCAGCATTCATTACACCACCGTATATAGAGCGCTGACAGACAGTGGCATTCATTAACCAAATAGCTGCAGCAGATAACGGATTCTTGAGCTGCTTGTACCTGTGCTCGAGGATCCGTCCATTCATCTGGGCTGAGGTTTGTCAGAACATAACGGAGAGCAGAGTTGCCCCAGAGTTGGAGGTTTGGAGACAAAAACAGGACAGTGTGTGTGTCTATTGGGAATGTCAGACTGTATTAGCTACAGAAGTTCCACTGATGCATACACAGAACATCTCCATACACACTCAGACACACACACACACACACACACATGCACACACACCAGGCACCCAGAGAGATGACTCCTGCTCGAGCTCATCACAGAGACCTCTGCTGGGGGACAGATAGAGGGGACTGATCGCTGCAGTGTCTCAGCAGATAGTCTGACAGAGGCAGAGAGGATCCTGTTTCAATTCCCTTATCTCCAGCTGAACTCTGACCCCCGCAGGAGAGAGAGGAGGGGGAGAAAAATGGAAAGAGCTGGAGGGGAAGGATGGGAAAAGGAGATGAGAGAATAAAGGTGTGGAGATTAAACTCTCGGTTTTTGTTCTTTTTTTTTTTTTTTTTACCCATCAGGCTACAGGCTCAGCCAGCGCTGCAGCTTTCTTAATTTCTCTGTCTCCTTGCATTTGGTATCTTTCTTCACTTACCCTCCATCGCTCTCAGTCCCCAACCAATTATAGTCATATACAAATATGTACAACTAATTTCTCTGGGTAAAGTAAACCATCTGTGAAGACATTTTTAAGGAACATTTACATCAGATCCATTTGCAATGTGTTTTTTGTCAGTTTATACTGGAGGGATTTGCAGAAGGTCCATTGCCAATGTATTTAATTGTTTGTTTTCTTCTAATATCTACTTCTGGGAGCTATTTTTATGATTTTGTCTAGAAAGATTGTAGCTTTAGCCGAAACAATGAGAAAGGAAACTTTTTCAGCAGTTAGTAGCCTCTTTGACTGCATTATTACTGCATATTATTGTGTCAAACAGAAAAAAATAGAAGAAATAGCCAATAAACCTCTAAACTGCATGTGATAAAACCCTGTTAAATATGCAACTGTGCTGCGTAAGCTGTGACAGGTCACAATTTCCGGTTGCCGTAGTAGCATCACAAGCTATCCAGGTGCAGAGAGTTTAAAAATGGCACCTGTCAGATTACACAACGGCAAAGATCAGACTTTCTGAATGAAGATGATGAAACTTAGAAGCCTGAAGAACCAAAATCAAGCTTGAAAGTCAACATTGATGGTTAATATTGTAGTTCAGTAGGAGAAGGTTTAGATCTTTAGAGGATTTTAGGGAAACTTTTGCTTTTCTAGAGACTAAAAGTAGGTCTAGACATTGCTGGCCACTGTAAAATGAAGTTAAATTTCATAAAATCATGTTTAATTTTACTGGAGAGCAAAAAGAAGGCGTTCAGTGTAGTTATCAGAATAAATAATGAACTCATCGGATGTTCATGACAGTTCTAGAGGGATTTTCAGGGTTTGTTGGTGGTCAGGAGGGACAAAAAGGTTGTCACTTCAGATAGAATGAGGTTGGGCACTCAAGTTTTGATCCGCTGTAACGACTCTGAGAGAATGTCAACCAGAATGTGCATCCAAGCACTCCAGCCCGGCTGACAGTTAGGAAGGATGATCGGTTCTTCGTTGTTTTTTGCAGTCTGGTAGCCAACGCTGCATGGACTAGAACGCCTTTCCACCCAGTCATTGACAGTCACTAAGAATTACACAATGTACATTCTCTGCAGCAGTCTGTAGCTCCTGTCTGCATGTCTGTTCAAACCTTGGTTAATTTATCCTCCTGGTATCTGAGTGTTGATGAAAATGCGATCTTAACCAGTTCTACGGGTTCAGTATAGAAGGAAAAAACTGCATAATCTCTCTATCAGTGTCTCCTGGAAGCTAAGCTAACCTAAATGACGTGTGAGTTTTGAAACCTGCTCGTTAAAATGGTGAAGACCTGCGTTCTCGTTGTCACCACCCTCGGCTGATAAGACCTCATCCATCCATCCTCCTCACCTTTTCCACTGCAGCTCAGTTTAGCAGCGCTGTCCTCGCTGGCTTTCTGTCCCAGCTCTCTGCCATATAGTCCTCCACCAAGGGCTGCTTTCTCAGACCCTTAAATAATGTATGTAACCCTGCAGGACAGAGAGGGAGGGCGAGCGTGTGCCGCTGAGTGCCGACATATACTGTGTTTTCTAATGCTTGAGAGACCTTTGTTTGCTGCTGCAGGATTGGCAGATAAATCCCATTGCTTTGCAGGAGCCTACTTTCACTCCACTGCAATTGTAAGCCTTTCTTTAGAGATCACTGCACACATACAGCATATAGATGCATGTGCAGGAAGATTACCATGAGGCAGGGAACAATTATTGCTGCATTATGCTGCAGTGTTGTCGCGGGAGATGTTTGCAGATTTATGAACACAGATCTGGGGACTTAAATCTCCCTTTGTTCACCTGAGATAAGACTTTCTAATTGGGCAAATTAAGCACAGTCAGTGTGTTTCCATAGGCTGCAGATGCACATTAAAAAGGATTTAAATTTTTTAGAAGTAATTACAAGCAGGAACGCTTTGGATAGCAGTGCAGCACACAGGTGGCAAACCAACGGGGATGACCACACTGCCCCCTATCAGTGCACACGTGAACTGATTTTATTCTGCGCAGAAACATTCTCTATCTCCCTGCAGCAGCCTCACTGCTGCTCCAAATCTAATTCAAAGCTGAGGCTGGAGGCAGTAAGTTTGCCAATGTGGGTAGTATGTAAATAAAGTGTATTTTACACATATAGGAGGTGTGGACATCGCTGGACTGTAGAGATTAATAGGCTTTTGACCGAATTTGTGCTTATGTGAAATAAGGTGATAAAGTGAAAATCTCTAAGGGGGGTAGAGGGGTGGATGTTGATGCTCTTACCCTCATTTCTACCTCTTCTTCTGCACACCCACATTTCATCCCACACTGCACCAATTCACCCCACATGTGTTCAATCTAGGAAGGTCTGCAGGCTCAAACCGCATCCTAAAAATCTCTCTCCCTTTCCAGGATTACAGGCAGCTGCAGATTTGTCTGTTTGCTAATGCACTGCAGACAACTCCTCAGCAAGAGTAATAATGTAATTCCACAAGTAAAGGAAAGAGAGCGAGAGGGCGGAGTAAAGACAAAGCATTTACCATTAAACACAGCAAACAACTCCCAGCCCAGATGCCACTAATTTACCTCCATCCTCCCGGGGTTTCAGTCCACACTATTCTACCTCTCTGATCCCTCGCTTCATCTGACAGCCACTTTCCCTCTTCCTTCTCCAGCTCTGCACTAATCCCCTCCCAGCAAGAGAGACAGCATGTTTAGTGGGCTTATTTACTCTTGTAAAAAAAAAAAAGACTTTTTCATAGTTTTTCTTTGAAGAGCGGAGTGACGTGTACAGCGGAGGGGTTGTTCCTGCCGTCAGATCAAGCTGTGATGGGGTTTTGATCCTTGAACTGAGCTGGTAGAAGACACTTCAGAGCATTTGAAGAGGTGTATATGTTTTCTACGACTGAAGGCTGTAACCGGCTGAGCTCCAGCTGCACCCAAATGCATGTTTAGATGCCTTACATTAACATGGGAGCGTTTCAAGAGCCCAGAAAGTTGTTGTATTTGCTTAAAAGATGAAGGAATTATTTGTTGATCATCAACAAGCCATGCAGTGCTTAAAGGCCTCATTAATTGTTGATGAGTGTAAAGTTGTTGCATCAGACTGCACTCATGTTCCACTCATGTATTATGAACGATTTGTTGCTACATTTGTCGGTACATCTGGTAAACAGTCGGGGGGACTTTTCTCAGTCCCAAATTTGCAGCTGGCAAAAATAAGAGCGTAGGAAAACTTATAAGCCAGATGAGGTGATGCAAACATGAACCCCAACTGTCTGATTTCCACCGTTATGGCAGCGTTTCTCGTAGCTGATTTTCAGTAGATGTCGCCTGTTGGTGTTCCTTTTCTAGGATTTTGGTATCATGTTCAGTGTCTCTGTCATGTTTTATGGAGACATTTAAATATTATGGGGTCTTTACTGTTGGTAGAGGCTCCACTTATGCTAATTTTTATGATTCTGCTGTTACAAATGTTAATCCTTATGACAGTTCTGGTTGATTTGAGCTGTTTTGTCATAAACATAAAAGAGGATAAATGTTATTTCTACCAGTATTCACAGCTACAAAAATTCAGACTGTTTTCATAGAGATGCCATTTAATAGTGGTGCAGGTGCAATGAAATTTAATGCTGCATGAGTGTAAAGACAAATTGTATTTAAATCTGAGTTCACTATTAACAATGAAACGCAGCAAGTGAGCCACAGAATATAAAAATAAATCGAACAGAATCCATACTTGGGCAGTTGGCAAATTCACTCTAAAATAGGAGTGGGTTCTTTACTGTTTGCAGAATCTTATAAGTGAAATCATCTCCACTTCTGCTCATCTTTTTGATTTTATAACCACTGTTAATCCTCATAACAGCTCTGGTTGATTAGCCACTGACAGATCTTGTAGTTTTGAGCTGCTTTGTCATAAACACATAAGAAGATAAATCATATATCTACTAGTATTTACAACACAGTCACAAAAACTCACATTGTTCCCATGAAGAAGTTTTTTCATGCTGCATGTGTGTAAAGACAATCTGATTTAAACAACACAAGCGTGAGCCACAGAATCTAAATATATCGAACCGCTGTTGTTGTATCTACTAGTATTTACAACACAGTCACAAAAACTCACACTGTTTCCATAAAGAAGTCCTTTCACCATTCACAATGAAGCACAGGGAGTGAGTCACAGAATATAAATACTTGTATGGCTATTGTTGACAAAATACTGTCATGAATACAATCCATACCTGGGCAGTTAGCAAATAGTTTTTCATTCTAAAATGGGCAGCTGGATAGCTTAGTGACTACTACACCTGAATGAGGACCCTTAGGTCTACCTGCCATGTGTTAAATCTCCTCTCAGATGTGTGTCACTTTGGATAAAAACATCTGCTAAATGTAATTGTAAATTGTAATTGTAAAATAAGATCAGATGAGATAAACTTTATTGATCCCACAGTGGGGAAAGTTCACCGTTACAGCAGCTCCAAAAGAAAAAGTATATGGCAGAACAAGAATAAAAAAGAAAACACACAGTGCAAAATTCCAGAGAAACATTATATACAGACGATGATTTTTATTTTCATTTTTTTTTTAAAGAAGACTATATACAAGAGGATGAAGTTGTATCAGGTATTGCACATTAGTAGGTGGAATGTAAGAGGAAGAAGTGCAGCAGTAAACAGAGGTAGAGCAGTTTATAATGCGGCATTGTAAATTCTGACAGACGTTGGAATAAAGGACCTGCTCCTTCTTACACTCAGGGTGGAACAGTCTGTCGCTGAAGGTGCTTCTTAAAAAGTTCACAGTCTGATGCAGAAGGTGGGAGCTGTTTCCCATGATAGTGGACAGTTTGGCCAGAGTCCTCCTCTCTCCCACCACCTCCATGGAGTCCTACATCAAAGGCATCAATTTATGATACAGTTTGTGATTCAAATGTAAATAAATGGTCCAGTTTGGGATTAAAACACAGGACTGGAACCTACAAGATTATAATAAATCAAATCTTTTCCCATGTTTATTAGCTTTTTTGAGACATATACTACCATTCAAAAGTATTTTTTTTCAATGAAGATAACATGAAATAAATGCTAAATCCAGTGTAGACATTGTAAATGTGCTAAATGACTATTGTAGCTGTAAATGGCTGATTTTTAATGGAATATCTCCATAGAGGTACAGAGGAACATTTCCAGCAACCATCACTCCTGTGTTCTAATGCTACATTGTGTTAGCTAATGGTGTTGAAAGGCTCATTGATGATTAGAAAACCCTTGTGCAGTTATGTTAGTACATGAATAAAAGTGGGAGTTTTCATGGAATTGTCTGGGTGACCCCAAACTTTGGAATGGTAGTGTAAAATGCTACAAATGTGACTTCATATTTTATGCATTATACAGTTTAAACTAAAAACGTCTCAAGTTGCTTTTTCAATCACAAATCCCTGCAGTTTGAAGAAAGGAATATGAATATATATGCACTCACTGATCATTAAATTGTGGGTCAGTAAGGCTGATTACCTTTAATTTACAGTCAGTGTTACCCAGACTGATTCTCTGTCTTCCTCTATAATGTTTCTTCTTCATGCTGCAGCGCTTCTGTTTTCGTGGAGCAGCCGTGACATACCTGGGCTAATCAACTGTCACCCTCCTCTCCTCTCAGCAATTACAAAGGCTCCCGTTCCCTCCAGTGTCCTGGTTCTTCCTCGCCTCCCGCAGCTTGTTAAATTTACATTTTACGCATTAAACTGACGCTTTTGCCCGCAGAGACTTACAATAAGTGGAGATGGAAAGATACGTCAACATCAGTGAACCGCTGTGATTCTCCGTTAGGTCATTTATGTACACACTGGGAGGAGGTGTGGGCCAAAATGTCACGCTTTTTCCTGGCATTTGTGAAGTGGAAGAAGGAGAGATCATCACTGCAATAGGAGGGAGAGAGAGTCAATTATTCATATATAAATATATATATATATATATATATAAAAAATATATATATATATATATATATATATATATATATATATATATATATAAATAAAAAATATATATATATATATATATATATATATTTCTTTATATGTATTTATATATATGCATTCTTTTTTTTTTTTTTTTGCTTATCATGAAAACCGATAAAATAATGCCTGGATTTCGCCAGCATTTACCGACTCATAGAGGGAGGGAGCGAGAGTATGAACTTTTGTTTGAGACAGTTTTTTTTTTTATTGCACAAAAATGGCATTTTTTCCACAACTTAACCCTTTGATGTGCAACATGGGTCAAAAATGACCCAAATCCAATGGAAAATGGAAAAATCTCCTGACTCACACTGTGTATCAGCGGGTTAAGCTGAAGTAGTTTTCTTATTTTGCACAGACAATATTTACATCTGAAAGCCTTGTTGCATCTGAGAATGCATCCTATGGAACATGACAATAAAATGAGGCATGATGTGTTAATTCCACCACAGCAGATATGTGATGTTACCTAAAATTGGTCAATAGCCACAGATATCAGTATCGGTTGATATTGGAATCAGAAGTTGAGAGTTGGACGATATCGGCATATCGGTTATTGGCAGAAAAGCCAATATTGGACATCCCTGCATACAGTATATGAATACACTGGAGCTGTTGCTGTATATACAGTATTCAAATGAATGAGAAAGTGTGTCCAGGCTTATGACTGGTAGTGTATAAGGGAACAGATGTGAGGACATTATGTTGGGTGTGAAAAATGCCACGCTAACACCTCGTATTTACAGCTAGGTATGTGTGTTTGATAAGTTTTAAACACATCAATAACCACAGTGAGAGGAGATGTGATGCAGCAGGAATCGTTGTGAAAAAACGTCCCACTGTGAGTCTCTGTAGGAGCTCAGTGTGTTGTTGTAGCTGATTCTGCCGGCTGTAACATGAATTGACTCATTCATTACTGAGCCGGTCTGAAGGTGTACTGATTATATTCTGTTCCTCGCTCGCTCTTCCTCCTGTCGAATTCTCCCTTTCATCTGCTCCTGACCTATGGGTTGATAGTCGGTGTCTACGTCGGAGCCGAGGTGAATTGATTCAGCGATGCATTTTCACGTCAGGGCCTTGACTTTTTTTTTTTTTTTGGGCCAGAAGGGGAGAAATTGCTCCAGTTGAGGTGAAACAGGGCTGCCGGTCTCATTAGATTTGCAAAAATTAATATCTGAATCTCAAGTGTCTTTCAGTATTTTCTCAGTTTTTATTTGGTGAGAGACACTTGGGCATTAGGAAAATAAAACACAGAAAAAGGAAAATCAATCAATCAGCTCCACCCATTCCATAACCTCCCCCCAATTACACATTCAACTCCATTTGATCCCTGCACAGTTTGTTTTTTTTTTTTTTGTGCAGTCCATTTCATTTCACAACGTCTGGGAAAATTCCAGCTGGCGTTCCTCACAGACTGCTGCCTCGTGTCACAGAGAGATAGGGGCGTATCAAGGCGAGGAAAAAACGACCCAAAGACATATTGGCATGTCAACAGTCAAAACACACGATCAGCTCGTCCGACTAACTGACACTGACTGATTCATCAAACCCATGGAGACCTGCGACCACAACAGCGACAGCAATGGTGTGAGCCACTCATGAAGCATAAAGCAACGGTGAACAGAAACAAACACCAGCTATGACTAATTACCACCTCCAAATTTATTGTTTAACACCACATTCTGCACATTTAGTTGAATGCATGTTTGCTAGATTAGCAATAAAAGGCAAGGCTTACAGATAAGCCTGTTAAGTAAGGCAAAAATGCTTGTGGTACACCTGATCCGTTCCTCTTAGTACCCACCGAGGCGTTGTACCGACTGTAGTCTTCTGCTTAACTATTGGAGCACATGCTGCAGAAGATAAACGCTGTGAGGTCTTCTTTAGGCTAAGTAAATCTGTGGTTATCAGACACATTGTATGGTATAAAGTCCTGAATATTCCGTGAACTAGCTCTTTGTAAACCCATTACTTAGTTTGCCAAGTGCTTAAAGCCCTTCCTACTGCCAGTTCTACAGTTTTAATTTATTAGTTTGAACATGAATATTAATCAGCCATAAAAAAAAAAATGTTTCATGAGCAGCCTAATGTTGTTCGGCATCCAAAATGAATAATTACCACACAGTGCGTAAAATAATTAAATCAACCTACTTTCTAAAAAATGTGTATAAAATACAGATGAAATGCAGTTAAACAGTTCAATACAGTATAACACTCAGAGACACGGGGGGGGGGGAGGCTGGAGTCTGGAGTCTATCCCAGCTGACTCAGGTGAAGGCAGGGGACACCCTAGACAGGTCACCAGTCTGTCACAGGGCTACATACAGAGACAAACAATCACTCTCACATTCACACCTACAGGCAATTTAGAATGATCAATTAACCTCAGCATATTTTTGGACTGTGGGAGGAAGCTGGAGTACCCGGAGAAAACCCACGCATGCACAGGGAGAACATGCAAACTCCATGCAGAAAGATCCCGGGAAAGCCGGGACGCGAACCAGGGACCTTCTTGCTGCAAGGTGAAAGTGCTAACCACTACACCACTGTGCAGCCCCCATAGTCTATTATGTCTAACTCTATCTTTTCAACCTGGAAATCCATTTTTATGAACTAGCATACATTGTTGCACATTGTCAGTTGGTATACCAGTAAGTTTAACAGTTTTCAACCTTTAATTCAGTTTCATTTCTTTCAATAAAGAGCAGATATCTGTAGAGTTTCTGTAATTGTGTATGGAATCTGGCCTCCGTGTCCACAGTGACGCACAGTTACAGCTTCAGAAAAGCTAAATGACATTTACTTTCAGTGAACATTTTGGATAGAAACTGCAATTTTCTTGCAGTTTGTCTGACTGCCTGACTCCCGCTTTGTCCTAAAGTAGAGCTGAAGGACTTTGCAGAAAGCCCAGTACATATTCAATACCACAATCGAGTCGTATCAGATAAAAGAGGAGATGGGTTGAGAGTGAAAGAGGAGAGAAGATGAGCGAAATGGCACACAGGAGTGTGGAGGATTTCTGTCAAACACTCAGCTGTCTCCAAACACGTCAGAAATAGAGTGCAGACTGGGAGGAGATGGCCGGCAGAGAGGCAATCAATAAGCTCTCACATTTCATGCTGCAATGTGTGTGTGTGTGTGTGTGTGTGTGTGTGTGTGTGTGTGTGTGTGTGTGTGTGTGTGTGTGTGTGTGTGTGTGTGTGTGTGTGTGTGTGTGTGTTTACTGTGTGTCTTTATGCCACTGTGTGCTGCTTTTGTCGTGTCAAATTTCAACCCAGTTCGTTCAAAGCGATTGTGCCAGACCGATGAGACAAACTGTCACATTATCAGAGAACATATTCCACTGTGCCTCTTTTTTTGACTCTCTGCATCACTGGGGAGAAACAGGATCAGTCCAAACTTAACTTCTGACCTGTGACGCTGCAAGGCGCTAGTAGAGATCATCTTGTGCGAACCGAAATAGAATAACTTGAACGGCATGTTTTTGTTTTTTGCAGTAGCACAAACTGAGCTTGTTCTGAACTAAACTTTTAAGTATTATGCAAGCACACATCAGTACCCAATTAATGTGAACTGCATCCTCTCCAGAAAGTGTCTCCTAATGGCATGGTAAATCAAAAGCTCGGTGTACTTGTTGGCGCTCTAACTTTGGAGAGAGTTGTTTGTGATCAGCCGTATCGATTGAACTGTCCAGAACGCTGAAGAAGATACCTGCTGACACAACTCCAGCGTGGACTTTCACATTAAAGCCAATTATATAGTCGTTCCTGCTGCCTAAAGAAGGCCTAAGAGTGAATAATTCTAACTTCTCTGTTCTGTCCTTACTGAATCTTTAATGATGCGATACCATCACCTCTCCTGTGTAATTGATTGCAGTTGATTCGGTTTAGTGATGACCTTGACTTTACAGTATCTCCCATCTTGTCTCCTTTCTTTCCCGCACATTTCCCCCCCTCTCTCTCTCTCTCTCTCTCTCTCTTTCCTCCTCTCATCACTCCTTCCCCTTCTCTTTCATCTTCTTCTCCCACCAGGCCTGTAGATTCTGCTGAAACCTCCCGTAGCCCTTTTTTGCAACACTGAAAAGCAACGACTTATCTCCCCCTTGCAACCCAGGCTTAGGAGAGAAGAAAAAAGAAGAAGAAGCAGCGAGGAGAAGTCTTCTCACTGCGACAAATCAAACAAGAAAATACACACAATCCCCCACAGGCACAACTGCTGTATAACACCACTCTACATCCTTTATTTAACTTCTCACTTATCCTCCTGCCACTCTCATCTCCATCTCTTCATCTTTACTCTCCTTGTTGCATCTTCCCTACTTGAACCTACTCATTTTTTTCCTTCCTCTCTCCCTCTTGCACTTCATCTGTCCATTGATTGATTATTTCGTCTCTTTTTACAGTTTTCATGGTATTCTGTTTTGGCACCTCACCATCGCACTGGCAGGCAAATACTGGGTATTAGCAGCATTCATGGCAATATGCCACACATGTAGGAGATACTTGAAACAACATGTACATTGATATTGTAACAAAACGAAAGCTAGAAATCTAATTCATATTGAACCTAACCTACAGTCCTTCCCCTCTTGCTCCATCCTACAGCTTTTCTATTTCCCCTCTTGCCTTGTTTCCCTCTCATAGCTACCTCTTGTTTCTTTATTCCCTCCCCATGCATAGACATCACCCCGCTATCTATCGGCCTCTCGTCTCTCCCCGTCTCCCCCGTTTCGTCTATCTATTGACCTCTCTCTGCCTCTCACCGGGCCAGACAACACTGCAAAGGCTGAGCTACTGTCCTGGTCGAGGGGAAGAGCATTGACTTTTTGATGTGTTCCTTTCCTTTTTCTCGTCACAGACTGTGTTTGATCTTGTTTCCCTCTTTAAGCGGAGAGAACAAATCCTGTTTCCTTTGTCTGCAGAGGTTGTGGTCTTTTAGGACAAGGTGGTAGCCACAAGCCTTCAAAGTCAGAAACTCTCTGGAGTCGTTTCTTCGATTTGCTTCTGTTTTTATTGTATTAGTTGTCATGGAGTGGAAAACAGTATATCTTTATAGTAACGGTGTAAACCTTAAAAAAAATATTATTATATAAATATTTTATTTTTTACCATTGTATAAATATACAGTATTGATTAACTTATGTACTTTGATTGCAAGTTCTTTGGTCACCCACAAAGTGAGTAAATAAAAAAAAATAGGATTTTTTTTCTGTGAATCTTAGGAACTATTTCTAATGCTATTGATGTGTTGACTATTTTATTGTAACATCTGTTGTTTTGTTTTTTATCATTATTTTCAGATTTGTGATTAATTGCAGAATCAGGAGTCTTGTTTTAATGACTACATTCTTGTTTCGGTTCGGTTTTGTCTCCCGTCAGTTCTTCTCTCTCCCGTTCTCTCTCCATCTCTTAAGTCCCAAGAAGAAGAAGTGTAAGAAGAAAACTAAAAGGTTGTGGTTTTGGTGGATAGTCTCGCTTTTTTCTCTTGCACTCATCTAAAGAACTTAGCGTGTGTGGGTTTGTTTGGAAGACCACCTTAAAGAAAAAGATGACATTTTGAGTAAGTTATGTCTGTCTTTTGCACTAATTTAATAAAGCCGTTACTGAAAATTCCCACACTGCTGTTTTGCAGACTATTTACTAAAAGTTAAAGGCTGTTTATCACAGGTGTTGGCCTGATGTATGAATGTTTTGTATATCTTTGCATTTTTGCATCTTAATCAACCTCACTCATAATCTGACATTTTAAGAGATGGTTAGCATAATAGCCTGGCAAGGCTGACTCTGTCCAAAGATTTAAAAAATGCCATTTTACCACGTCTGAATACTGAAAGAGAACTGATTCAGTGTTTAAAGGGTTCCTTTAACTAAGAACCACAGAAAACACCCATTAGACATTAGCTGCTGGGAGCTGTGCTTTTGGTGAATACAGAGATAAGCTTCACAGAATCAGTAGCTGCATAGAATATGGTAATAACAGTCCTCTGCTACACAGACCGGAGTGTCTAATATATAGGAGCCATTAAAGGGCGTTTCCAGTGTAAAGTGAGCTGAAAGTAATGGCAGCTTTGCATTTCTCAAGGTGATGTAAATGGAGTTCAATAGTGCAATGCAATTTGGAAGAAGTGTCTAGAATAAAAGGGTTGGATTAAACAGTGGTAAGCTGTTCCTCTAATCTTCAGCCTGTTGCTCAGACAATGCCATTGTTTGCTTGTTTTATTCACTTTCTGTCTACCATGAAAAATGATGTCCTTGATTTCAGACAAACTTCTGAGACTTTATGGAATTTATCCCCCCTACAATGCTAGCAATGAAACACTCACTGTGGCCTTGGAGATAATGTCAGGTAACTCCAAGTGGGCAAAATCTAGTGTGAAAAATGAACACCAAGTGACAAAACCTGCAGTACTTTGTATGGCCACTGGCCCCAAAATTGAGTCGGTCCTCATAGACTAAACATGTTTACAGCCTGGAAATGAACTGATTTCACTGGTCATGTCAACTGTCCAGAGGGTGGATTTTTATACACTTTGAATTGTATTAAAGTTTAAACCTAAGCATAATTAGTGACAAGCTGTTCCTCTAATTTTCAGCCTGTTGTTGGTAGAATGCAACTGACTGCTTGTTTGGTTCACTTGGTTATTATCTGCCATGAAAACTAGGCTGTGTCCTTGATTTCAGACCAAGATATGTCACTATAGAATTGGGCTTTATTTAACCTATTTGCATGTAATAGTAATGCAATGCTAATTGTAAATATCAGGAAACACCCAGTGACAACCTCCAGTCCTGAAAAATGAACACCAAGTGACAAAATTGTAGTTTCTTTATTATAATAATAATAATAATGGATTAGATTTATATAGCGCTTTTCAAGGCACTCAAAGCGCTTCACAATGAATCCATTATTCATTCACTCACACATTCTCACTCGGTGGTGGTAAACTACATTTGTAGCCACAGCTGCCCTAGACCACTAGAGGCTGGCTCCAAAAGAGAGTCAGCCCCCATAGACCCCTATGTTAAAATGACTAACTTTACAGCAGAAATAAACATTTTTACAGCTTGTTTTACAGTCTGTTCACATCAGCTCTACAGAGGCTGTATTTAGATGAATCTAACCAATTCCGCTGCATTAAAGGCTTAAATTTAAGCATAATTGAGGCTTTTAGAAAAGTCAGTACCATCACAGGACAGTCGATGCCCAGAGATGTTTGCATGACCCGTCTCATTTCCACCTAGCTCTGTCTGTTTGCAGATTTTGGGATTAGCCATGTCTTAGGAGGGATCTGGTTGTCAAAATGGTGGTGATTGGAGATCCACACTGAGCTGTAGAACTGCTTTTCAGGAAATCTTTGGGTAACATGACAGAGGGTTCATCTGTCTCAGTATACAGTCAGAGGATTTGTTTCTTCAAGAACAGAAGATGAATGGGGAACATGAATGATTGATAGAATAAAGGTCCGTCTGTTGCTCTACTGCTCTTCTGTCCTTTCATTTACAGGTGCTGGACACTGGGTCAACATGACTTTCATCCACACTGTAGTGGTAATGATGGCCGTGTTATTATCTCTGTATCTCTGTGGTGAAACCTAGCTTCACTCGGATGCAAAATCCTTAAATCCAAACATTTATTTTTACCTATTCATGGGTTGAACTTTGTTTGTACTCTTTTTTTGAGCCTTCAGCAACACTGAGATGCAACCCAGTGTGTGATGTCTAGATTGCATTTTGATGTCAGCTCCCTACACAGGTAGCTGTCAGCTTTAATGACTGCACTAAGCTTTCATCCAAACCTCCTCTCACTTTTCCAAGCTATTTTAATGAGCAGCAAGTCTTAATGCCCCTGTTGTCTTTTATTATCACTTGTACAGCTGAGTGTATATCTGCTGAAATGCTGTTACTGCAGTGAAATCTGTGATCTCTGACTTTGACATGTATAGGGGTGAACACATCACTGTCAAGCTGTCTCAGCTGATCAGTGCTTATTCTACTAAAAAGAACCTATTATTTACACCACACTGTATGAAAACCTTTTTGCAGCATTCTTTAAAAACTGTATTCATAGTCTGGTGTTGCTGGAGATACATAGTTTTCAGAGTCTGATCGTTCATGTTTTGGAGCAACAGAACCCATACTTGTTTGCATTTTAGCAAAATGGCACCAATTAAAGTGTGCCAAATGAGCCATTAGTGGTTTCTGTTTGCAAAATGCCCACGGATAAATAAACAGATTTCACTGGGAAACTTTGATGCTGAAACACACTTTAAGACACCTACAGCAAGTTCTGGAGTTCTAATGAGCATCTTTGTTCTGTGATGTTTCAGTGCATTTGGGAGTATTTATCTGCCATGGTCAACACTGATAATGTTATTCCTCTAAAGTGTACGTCAAAAAATGCAGCTAAAAATAGGTTTGTATTGCCTCCGTCACTGCGTCAGCTCCATTTGCTGACTGTGTTGCTAACGGGTGGCATCAACAGGTCCAACTACAGTTACTCACTCCCTGTTGTTTATGTGCACCTGCTCCTCTCACCTGAAAGTATCTCTGCCTGACTGCTTTCCACCTGTGGCTCCTCCTTCAACTCAAACTTCTCACTTTTCCAAACTTCTGCTACAGACACGTGAAATCATCAAATGTGTGATACTGTGTATAAACCTGCAAACATCTGCACATGTGCAAACACAATAACTGTTGATGAGGAGCAAAGGAGGACATGATAGGTGCAGTTTATTTAAAAAAAAAAAAAAAACACTCGGAATACAAAACATTCCAGCAGTTTCCATTTTCTGTGCAGCCTTTCAACACCCACCTCTTGTGCAAAACATTGTGTGATACATTAGCACATATTTCCATATCCTCATCAGCCAGGGCTTCACTGATTCATGTTTCCTTTTTTGTTCTATTTCAGACTCTTGTAGGTAAAAAGCATCCAAGAGAAAAAAATCTCTGATAGACTCAAGAGTTGACAAAGTAGGACAAGGTGAGCACTGAAAGGAAGGACAAACCTGAGGTTTAATGGTTACAAAGTGGTTCCAAAGCTGAAATACACACTATGAGTTTTAAATGGCAGAAAAAAAATACAGTCGAGGAAAGGCAGGGTGACTTTTCATTTCCCTCTTTGTAGTTTCAAGACCAAACCATCCATTGGTTTTGCATTTTAATTTTGCTTACTAATTAGAAGCCACTGCTTTATTGATTTTCCGGTGTGGAGGGTCTCCTCCTTACAGCTGCTCATAAGTTTCATTCTGGAAATGTCAATAGCAACGATACTATCCTGCAATAATGATACCATATCCTCCATCCACCGTCTCCCACTTAGCCATTCAGAGTCATTTATTCCCTCCTAGATGATCATTTAGCACCTATTAACACAAGATCCTCATCTGTAATGACCACTCGATTATCATTTTCACTCTCATTCTACTTAGGCTTAGCAAGGTTAAGTAACGCCCTGAACCTGTGACAAACGTTGAATGAGCCATTGACAGATACTGGTGGTAATTACAGCCGCAATATATTCAACCAGGCCTAAAGGGTCTCTTTATTCTCTCCTCCATCCATCAACTGTTATTTTCCCTCACTTATCACTCTGATAATGTAGCATCACCTGCCCTGATCTGCCAGCCATGTCACCCTGATCCTTAACAGCATTAGGACGAGTTCAGAGCATCAAACCATCACCGGTGAGCCTCGACACACGGCATTCTGTCTGAGTAGATGGTAAATTTAGCTGTTTTAGTAACACTTTTCACTGCATTTTAGCAACACTTGCTTAAAAAATTTCAAAAAATATATCATGGATTGCCAGGAAATTTATTGAAGATGTTTGTGGTTCCTTTAGGATGAAATGTAGTAAAAAAGTCACCTTCAGAATCATGGATTCCCATCAGCCTCAACTCCATTTACCACATTTTACCATACCTACACACTCAGAATTTCTAGTATTTACACCAATTTTCACCATCCTACACTCAAAATAAACATCATTTTAACTATTCTCTGCTCTAATCAGCTTGAATCAGTGTAAATATCCAGTAAATGTGTCCTTTAAATACAAGCACAGCTGTATTATCAACCTTGACATAGCAGGGGTGCAGTCAAGGACATGGATCTTCATATCAAACTGTACTACACTTGCCGGATGAAAGAGGCAAAAAGAAAGAGCCAACATCGACCTTGATCTGTGCTGAGATGAGGGTCCCTTCCTCCAGCTTGTATGTGTTGTGCGTTCTGATTAACAGGCAGCAATAAGAAGCAGATTTTCTCTCCTTTTATTTTGTTCTCAAGGTCTTTCCTTCCACAGAGCGTCATGCAGACTCGTGGTTTCTCCTTTTTTACTCCACCAGGTCTCGTGTCAGCGCTCAGATTATTCGTCACTTAAAACTGAACTTTGCCTAACAAACAGTGAACAGTCGATAACCACGGCCCCCTGGAGCTACATTCTCAATGACTTTCTCATTTAGAAACCTGTGAAATGAAGTAAGAGATTCATAAAAGGATTAGCCGTGCAGTAACTATGAAGTAAACATTTCAGGGATGAAAATAAATCAGACATAGAAGAGTCTTCTCCCAACTGCTGGCCTTAGTAGTGGTGCATTTATTTAAGTCATGAACGTCAGTGCAATTTTGAGCAGCTTGTGCTTCACTTGAGTATTTCACTTTCATCCTACTTCATACCTCCACTTCACCGTGCTGCACTTATTTCACAGCCAAATAAACCCTGTGCTGACTAGCCTCAGCATTACGACCACTGACAGGTGAAGGGAATTGCATTGATCATCTTGTAACAAAGAAATGTTCTGCTGGGAAACCTTGGCTCCTGGCGATCATGGGAATGTTACCTTGACACAGTTCTCCCACACGAATGTTGTTACAGAACAAGCACCTTGCAGAACTGACAAAGGGACACAACAAAGAATCTAAAGTTCTTGACCTGCTCTCCAAACCTCCAGACCTTAGTCCAATCAAGCATCTGTAAAGTGCCCCATCCTCACACTCTGCAAGGGCGCAAAGAATCGTTGCCAACTTCATATTCCAGACATCACAGGACACCCCAAAAGTTCCACACCTTAACGAGACACAGGGAGAGTATTTGGAAAAGGACCCAAATGCAAACACCAGAAGCAGGTATTAGCAAACAAAAGGCAAGCTACTGGTCAGACACATCAGAAGCATGAGGAGGTGGTAAAGATTAACCAAAAATCCCAAAAGGTAACAGAAGCATGATGTAAAAAAGCAAAGTGTTCAAAAACCTAAATGTACAAACTGGAGGCAAATGATGAACACAAGGAAGAACTCACCAGTAGGCCAAACTAGAGGGGAGCAGAAAGAACAAACTGACAAAAAGACAGAGGAAGATCCAGGATTATAGATACAGAGAGAGCTAAGACACAGAACAAACTAATGAAGGCATTAAAAGAGGAGGAAATACAACAGCTAGAGACACAAGGATGGATATTTTTCAAAGTAAAACAGGAAGCAGAACTACAATAAATCAAATGCCATGAGAAAGGTGGTTTTAATATTATGTGAAATTTGCATAGATTGCATAGATTCATCGTTAAACATTAAACCAGCAAACATATTCGACTTGGGACCCCTCAAAAAACATAAATAATAGGTTTAATTTTAAGCTCATTTTTACACTGAAGATGTGAGGAACAGAGCAAATTATGCTCTAAACTTCCTGGATTGTGTTATTTAAGTGGCCATGACCCAAAAAGATTGCAAGATGTTTCACCTCAGTAGCTGTAAACTAGAGAATATTTCACAAAAATCTCTATAAATGTCTGCATCAAAACTTCTTTTCTGTAAAATTAGTCATCTTAGGACCCCAGAGTTTTCTCTTATGACCCTTTTAGAGGCTTTGACCCCCAGTTTTAGAACCACTGGACTAATCTACACATCTTAATAAAACATAGCTCCAACTCAAGCAGCTACAACAATAAAATGCTTCTTAGACATTCAGACTGACTATTGTGATACGTAATCTATCAATCAATGAGACACTTCACTGCAGACTTAGTGCTTTTACTGTAGTTATACAATAACTATAATAAGCTTTGTATGTTTTTGATTGCAGGACTTGTTTGGAGTGAAGTGTTCTTATGCTATTGTGTGGGTGTGTGCTATTCACAAACACATAGAAGAGGAGCATCTTTACCTTATGCATCCTCGTCCTCATTAGCGGGACATCTTAAAGCAACAAAGACCACAAAGAAAGAACAATCTCCTTCACTACATGCAAAAAGTGCACAGCTAATGTGCTGCAAATAGCTTCTCTGAGTCAAATATGCATTTTGTCAAGTCCACATAAGTACAAAAACACCTTGTGAAGTCTCTGTCCTGCATCTGTCAGGGTGCCACTCTTAGAGTTCAAGGTCACCAGCATACCGCACTCTCATTTTCCATGTTGTTATACGTGCAGAAAGCTGTTGCATCGGAGGCCTTGATATGCAAATGAAGCAATAAAAGAAGGATGGAGGTTGTGGGTGTCGGTGTATGACTCCAGAAACACGCCGTCTGTCCTCATGTGGAAGCCCATCATATATTACCATACATTAACCACCGGCTAAATTAAAGATCCCTATGCATAAAAAGCAGCTTCTCTCAGCAGACCCCATATCTTTAGTAAACTTAGCAGCTTGTTCAGTGGATTTCCAGTGTGTACACGGTGTTATTAAAATAAGGTCACAGAGAGTTTGTATTCATATCAGCTGCTATCTTTGTGTAAAACAACTGGGAACTTTTTTAGGCTGTTGTGTATCTTTTATAGCTTTTGGGCATCCAGTAATTTGCCTTATAAGCTAATAATGTGTTGCCTCAGAGGATTTATTATAAAGCTGCTTTACATTGTTGACATTTTGGAAGCTTTGGCAACGTGACATAGGAGATGTAATCCAGTTCCCAGGTCCCAGTTCTGGGATCCACATCAGGCTCTGTGGTCTTTTAAAATCACACAATAAACCTCTGACCCCAGGCAGTTTCTGGGCTTTTTTTTTTCCACTCATGTCATATTTTTGCACACGTTAGGCTCTTATTTCACTGAAATATAATATTCAGCATCACTATGGAAACACATGGAACAAGTGTGGGTAAAAGTAGAGAGAACTGAGAATGTCTTTAGAATGACATAAATCATTTAAAAAAATTTAAAAAGGTTGAACTTCGTCTACAGATGTTATTGGTAATGGAAAAATGGTGACCATGCGTACTATAGATATTTAACTACTTCTATTTTTTAATTTATTTCCATACGTGTCTGCTTCATGTAAACACTGCCTGCAGTTCAGCCCAGCTCAGTCAGAAAAGTCCTTGAATTTTTGTTATATGATTGTTGCAGCCGAATGACTAAATGCTTCATGGCTGCACCAAAGATTGCAGATTTTTTTTTTGTTTTTACAGCATCCTGGTTAGAGTAAATGATTTATTTTTGGCATTTTTTAAAATCAAGACAGGCAGAATAAAATAATTCTGATGAAATATTTAGATTTTAAGCTGAAATATGTTTAATTTTCTGACAGAACCAGGCATCACAGATGAGGAGAATTTGCAAAGTTGAAAATTCGATGATTAAATTGAGCAATTTTGATGATTTTTCTTGAAGATATCAAGACTAGTTTTCAGATTTTGGCGTCCAGAGTCATGTTGGTGATCCCTAAGTTCTACAGTGATATGTCTCTTCTGTCGGCGTCTTAACTTAAAAGCAGTCAGAGGCTTTGCTATATAACCAAAAAGAAAAATGGATTATTTAGGATGGGCAACAGTGAATGGAATGGTGTATTTTAACTTAACATACACTGCATAATGGCATTCAGTGTCCCCAGGAGAGAATGAATACAGGTCGACAACATCCCATGAAATCAACGGAGAAAATAACCAAGAGGCTTTGTTTTTGTTATGCACGTTGTCAACAGGAGAATTTATGTTATCATCGTGCATTTCAGGCTGACCTTTGCATGTTTTAAGTTTACAATAGACGGAAGTGTGTGTGGAGACGCCCTGCTGAGCTGCTCGATATGAACAGGCGTAGTGATGGGATCCGACTGTTTCTGCTTCCAGCACACGTACAAACCACAGGACTCACCTCTGCTGCTGGAGGTGAAGTATTTTATTATGTCGTCGTCACCAAACCGGGTAAAAAAAGGGACATATCGGAGCTCCCCAGAGTACCAATTTGTTTTCACTGTTGGGCTCATTGTGTCTCTTTTGCAGTGGGAAGTCTGTGATTTTCCTCCTGATAACTATGAGGAGCAGCGGACGGACTCAGCATGTTTGCTCTCCGGGACAGATTTATACTCTGTGCAACTCAATGGATGTTTGTGCGATCACTGAAACACACTGGAGGCAAATTTATGTGTAGATTTATGGACAAAAGACCTTGATTACCACTGGTGTAGCAAGACTCATTGAACAGAAACAAGGACATCGGATTTTAAGTTCTCACTTATTTTTGAGGTAATACAAGCTGCACAGTCATATATTATTATCCACAATCTTTGTAACAGCGAGTGAAGTCAGTGTACGTGTAGTCCTGACAACACGTTGCACAAATTGTGCGTATTTCTAATGCGACTGTAATCTAATGAAAATCTCAGTTTAAGCAGCACATCACTGAAGAGTTTTGTACTTACGTGTAGAACATCTAATAGAATTAGTGCCATTTACTATGGATTTACAATAATATTGTTCAAGTAAAGTCAATTTGCATTGCAGTTAAAGAAATTTGCTTGGCTTAACATGCAAAAACACTGTCATGGGATATTACAACGTAAAGCCCTTCCATTACACTTAGATTAGAGGCTGCGACAGGAATAGAGTGAAACAGGAGATTTCAGCTTTGCAGTTTCCAAAAAGCAATCTTTGCTGCACAAGTGTTCATTAGCCCACGACGACCTTCTATGAAGCAGACGTGACACATATCCCAGACTTTTTATTGAGTGGCCAGTAGTGTCACTAATACCTATTGCTGTCTTCTCTTACCTTATTAGCCGCAGAGACACGAGTCAATTAGAAGAACTCTGCCCTATCCTGTTCCTTCATCATTTTGTTTTCCCTGAACTGGATAATAAGTGTGCTATCGAGTGAATACTGTCCAGATAAATGTATATATATCTGAAATTGTCAACTGAATGACCAGCAAAGCTCTATAACAGGGGTGTCATTGTATTAGTGTATGGTGTTATTTTAGTTCAGGGGCCACATTCAGCCCAACATGATCTCAGATGGGCCGGACCAATACAGTCGTTACATACCAACCGATAAATAACCACAACTCCAAATGTTTCCTTTGTTTTAGTGCAAATAAGTACATTCTTAAAATGTTCACATTTAGGGAATTATCTTTATACAAAACATTATCGACAACCTGACGTGTCTTAAGAAAAATAAATTTCTAGTTTATCATTTCCACATTACAACTTCCAGATCACAGAGTGTCTACAAAGGAACACAGCATTTATTAATAATAATAATAATAATAATAATAATAATAATAATAATAATAATAATAATAATAATAATAATAAATTTATTTATAAAGCGCTTTTCCAAAAACTCAAAGACGCTGTACATAAAATACAATTTACATTTATACATTTACTCATCTGGAACTGAACCATAGAGGATTTCACTTTATGATCAAAACAAGAAGTCAGACAAAAAGACCAAAAACAACAAAATGTGACAAAAATCAAATCAAAACAATGATCAAAACAAATTGTCATGATCTAGAAATTATTTTAAATTTATAGTTTTACTGAAAAAAACAACAAAAACAAGACAATATTTCAAAAATGAGATGCAAAATGACAAAAAATGAGACAAATGACACGAAAAAACCCCAACAAGAGACAAAAAAGTTACAAAGCAAGAAAAAGATGGATAAACGAAAAAAACTACGAATAAAACACAAAATGACAAAAATGAGAAATGTTGGTTATCTAACTTATTTTTGTTGATGGTATTGATTGGTTTTCTTGAAGATGGTGTTACAGGATTGAGAAAAAACTGAGAGCCTCTTTCAAACAGAGTGGATACCCTTGAACCAGAGCACAACAAACATTTGACGACACAATGAAACTGCAATTTGCAGAAAATACTTTGCCACAATCTAGCTACAACACAGCTCCCTGCTAGATTCTGATCATGTCTCTGAACACTGAAAGTTTTAAGTCCTAATGAACACATCATAGATAGACAACCACTGTTAAACTGTTTACCAAATGGTTACGTCTTCACTGAAATGTCAAAAACATTAAAAAATAAAAGGTCAATCCTTTAGTCTTACATGACTTTATGTTCTAAATGAGTAGTTTCCTCAAGTCATCCAAATTAAGCCTGTTTTTAGTGACATGTAGAAGTAATTTTTTGATCTGACACCCTTTAATAAAATCAGGGTTTGGCTTAAAAGGACTTTTTCAGTTTATGGGTCTTGTATTGTTGTAGCTACAATAGTGAACTCTGAGGTGGTCACAGAAATACAATCCCAGTATCACTCCCAATATGTCATGTACAGCTCTTTCTTCTTTTTCAGAATCCCTCGGTGTGACATTTTAACACTCTGGTACCCTTCTGTGGCACTTTTCAATTTACAAGGTAGTCCCATAGACCCATCGAATTTCCAAAATGTCAGCAATAGATGCCATGAGACAGCAGCCAGATGTTCTCTGCTGGTGTTTTCACTCTCGGTTGTTTCCAGAAGTTTGCCCTGTAACTTGCATTTCCTGTTGTAAAAGGGTATATTTTAACCATAGCTGTGCTCTTTACCTAAATTTGACCAAAGAGCAAGGTAAAACAAAAGGAAACAATGATGGAAAATGAAAATGTAGGCAACAAAATAAAACCAAGAGAAAAATGATTGCTGACACACAGGACAGGAACCCTGAACATCCTGTTCTCCACCACCACCACCCATTGACCTCCTCATAGAGCAGCTTGGAAACTACAAAAACTCATCACTTACTTTGACGAAACAGCAGGATTTGATTCCTGAGCAATGAGAACAGTCCAGTGTTTTGTTGGCCCATCCGTCCACCCCAACCTGTCAGGTGACTGTAGAGTGATTTTTATTCCCTTTATAATTACTATGTCTGCTACTGGGCTTTGTCGTTCTGTGTCAGACATGTTGTTTTGGGTATTTAATGAAACTGCTAATTTGGTTGTCTTCTGGAGAACAGTCTCATTTCACAAGCTGTTAAAGCAACCCTATTACCAGACAAGAACATTAACAGAGTATTTGCGAGGCTCCACCTAACATTCTACTGTACTATTCGCTCGGGGTTAGTATTACCCTGGGATCTCTGGTAGTTTGTGAATTACCCCCACGTCTGTGTTTCCTGCAGAGCATTCGTACTGGATAAGCAAAGTCTGTATATTACTGGAATCTACTGACATTACAGCCCGGATATGATGTCAAATCTGTGCATGTTGCAACATCCGCTGTTGTCACAGAATCTGATGATACCTGCTCTGTCCAACATGCTGAACTGACTGTGTCGCCATGACAACATAATCTGTGCTTTCCAGAACCCTACGGCCGATGCGTCGCTGTTAAAAGACTATGTTGTAACAACGCTATTTTTAGGGTCTCGTTAAGTTCATGGAAAGCTTGTGGTTCAGGTTAAAATGATCACTTTTAACGTGGTATGTAGTCGTCATGGCAACAGTAAACACGTCAAAGCAGCAACATGACTTGAGAACAGCGGGCAGCGTTGTCGGGATAATGGATTGTCAGAGCATTTGGAGTCAGCCTGTTGAAAGATAATCCTAGAAAAATGTTTCTTACTGCACGCCGCTACGCATGTCATCCATCTCTATATCCTCCCAGATTTCCCTCTTCCTGTTGATCTGATTTTTCCATTTCTGTGAACAGTCCGTAGGTCTGTTGTTATTGGCCTACTGCTGCATTTGCACCTAAAATGCTGTCAATAGTTTCCTCCAGAAACCTCCAGTTAGCCTCCAGAATTCAACCGGGAAAGAGGTAGACAAGGCGCAGAATAAAAAAAAAAAAAAACAGCAACTAAAATACCCCCCAATCACTGAGATGCAGATTCACACGGGACTAGTATTATCACAGGACGTTGGTGTTTGGTGAAATATGGGAGGTGATTTACAGTGGAATTTTTACTTTACAAATTACAGACATGGAGCATTCACACGAGATTAAGATCACAGACATCCTCCACAATTAGATAGATAGATAGATAGATAGATAGATAGATAGATAGATAGATAGATCACAGACATTCTCTGTAATTATTACAAATCATCATTGGTTCTCAGGTAATACTAATCCCGTACGAATAGGGCTTATGCCAACATTAAAAAATGTAGGTGTGCTTAGATATTGTAAAAAAAAATACTGATATTGCAATACTTGCTAGAAAGCTATGTTTAAGTTTTGGGAGAGCTAATGTTTGCACGTCAACTTTTTTTGTCAGAGTGCTATTGCATCCTTCCAGCTGTGTAATCCTCCTGCAGCTACATGCAGTATGAACACCGGAGTTACACATGATGTATGCAGAATCCAGTATTCTATAGACAGACTCCTTAGGATGCTGGTCCAATAATTCCACACCAAGTTATTACTGTTAAGTTATTACTTCTCATGATTGCCTTATTATGTCTTCCGCTGGCTCTGGCATTTTCTGCTAAACTTAATTCTCACTTGCTCAATAGCTGTATATGAACGTAGTTCTTAGAAAGCAGGTTTGCCTTTTGTCGTCACTCAAGAACAAAATTGGTATTTATTATCTGTTGACTGCTACCTAGCAACCAAGGCTGAATTTCCAGTTTCTTCACTGCTGCATGGACTCAGATCACTAATTTATGTGTTTGTGTGTGTCTGACATGTCAGTGACAATGCATGCGCTGTGTAATCGTGTATTGACTGAATATTGACACAGTAAATAAATGATGATAAGAGGCTGAGGATTATAGGAATCGGAATATGGCTGCTGCAGTCACTAGTGCCTGGGGAAAAAAGTAGAAATCTCTGCCTTTGACTAGACCCTATTTGAGTATTACTCAAGTAAAAGATTACATTTTCTGATAGTTTAGAACATTATCATTCAAACAAAAAAAAGCACAGCGTGTTATCGTGTAATATGTGTGTTTTGTGCTTTAATGCACAGTAGAAGAAACTAATCCACAATTTACTGGGTGTTTAAAATTCTAGCAGTGCATCAGATTGTATGAGTTCATGGAATGCATGTTCAGCCACAAAACCATGGCTTCACATGCATACAGTGTTGATCCATGTTCTGCAAACTAACGATGGCCGCAGACAAATAATAGAACAATGCTGCAAAATCGTTCTGTAATGAAATGTATCATAGAAGAGAAATTTCCACCTCTAAAAGTTCACCATTACATGTCATATTAGTTGTAATTACAGCTTTTCTCAGTGCTCCATGTTCCCTGTTCGCACTACAAACACTGATAAATGAATTACCCGCTTACTGTGGTCATGGTCTGATTCAGACAATTTGCTTTTTTCAGAAGCCACTGAGTTCTTTGGTGGCTGGGCCAATGCCGCTCTCACGTTTTGTCCTCTGCTTCGCACTTTGCCCCGGTCCAGTCAGCGCCCGTTGACTTCATGGACGGCTGGATTGGACTCCCACGGAGGAGATGAATGCTGTGGCAGTAATTTAGAAATGAGCCATGGTGCCTCAATCAAATCAGCAAATTCAAAAGCAGCGGGGTTGAGAATCACAGCATTTTGTATAGTATTATCATAACGACACCTATGGTTTCAGAACCAAGAACAGCGTTTGTCAAGGTGATCCCATTTTTTATATTAGGTGGAAGCATTTTCTCTGTTAGTGGTCAAGATCAGGCTCACCTTTGTGCTTTTTTTTATTTTTAACTTTGGATTTATAACATATTGCTGGTATAATTAAGGTAAAATTCTGTATTTTGTGCTGCAGTGTATGTGAATATGTTTACACGTGAATATTTCAGTCAGTCTTTCTAGAACGCAAATGTTAGCAAACTATTACATCCAGCAGACACGAAGCAGGATGAATGTCCTTGTTGCTCTGCTTTGATCCTCACCAGCTCCTGGGGGAAATATTTGTCTCTCATTCTCCAGCTACTTGCTAACTTTGTGCAGATTGCATGCAGTATGTTTATCTGAACGTTTGGTGAAAACAGCAGCCTGCTAATGATAGCAGTGACGCTAAGCTGAGCATGAAGTTGCAGGTTGAAAGTTTATTGCTTTTCTAAATTAAGTCACAGTTTATTTTTGCCACCACTTTTGACTCAGCCACTCCAGAACGTTCACCTTGTCGTATTTAAATCATTCCAGTGGAGCTTTGGTTTTATGTTTTGCGTCATTGTCTTCTTTGAAAAACAATAGTTGAGGTTTTTTTCTTGTCTTTCTCATGCCTCTTCTCTCCATAACACTTTTACTGATGACAGACTGTTGAACATCTGTTATTGTAAGCACAGTTTGTTAAACCTCCACCACGGAAACTCCTTCAGAGGAGTCATAGGTGTCTTACTGGCTGTCCTTACTTTCCTTACTTACTTACTTTGCCACTTTCTTCCACAGTCAATCAGTTTTGGAGGATGACCTGCTCTAGGCAGAATTACACATTTCTTAATGATGGATTTACCTGAACTCCAAGGGATACTCAGTGACTTCTTGGATCCATCCTTACTTACTTACTTACTCCTTTCAACAACATTTTCCCAGAGTAGCCTAGAGTGTTTTTTTTCCCTTCATGGTGAAGTTTTAGCCAGAAGTGCTGATTCATAAGTGACTGAACCTTTCAGATACAAGTGTCTTTTTTACTACATGCACTTCAGATGGATTCACTGCACTCAGATCAACTGTTTCATTAACTGTTTGACTTGTAGCACAAATTAGCAGCACCTGTGTTGGATTAGGTGAGTGGCTTTAGGGGGTGAACACTTAATCACTTTACTTCTATTTGACACACTATTCAGAACTCTGTTTTAACTTTTTTGTTTTTTGGGTTTTTTTTGTAAAATCTTGTCAATCACTAAATGAATAAATATATAAACCACGATTCAGTGTTGTAAAGCAATGACAGGGGAAAACTTCCACTGTGTTTAAAGACTTGTTTAGGCTGGTAGTTCTCTGTGGGTTTGTCATTGCTGTTAAGTCCTTTCATTGATTTTAAAGTATTGATTGGTACAACTTTAACTTCCTGCCATCCTCAATTTCTTCAACACTTGCTCTTCTTTGGTCCAACTCTATCTGTTATAATTTCATGCTGTAAGTATACAATATATTTTACAGTTTTACTTCATACTCATTTCAGTGAGACTTTTACTTGGCATGGGATATTACTGGGAAAGCGCCAAGTAGTTCACCTAAAAGTTCATAAATGACAGCAACGTTTGCCAAATCAAAAGGTTTAAGCACAAAAACAATACATTTAATTTTCATTATATGTTTTGCAGAAAACACAGATATTTTGGGTCATCTTTATCAATTATTATGATCAAAGACTTTCGATAAACTGATTCATCTCAGCATTCTGCAGTGAAGCAGTTTATAAGAACAAACACCTAGAATAAAGTCTTTATAGATGCTTAAAATGATCTTACTTAGGAAGACAAACAGCACAGCACTATTGATTCCACTTATTTAGATGAATTTAGAACATCAGCCATTTATTCACAAATAACTCTGCAGAGCCCCTCAAGAGGAATTAAAAGACTGAAAATGGTGTTTCTGTGTGTTATGATCAACGTATAGTGGAAACCTTCACAAGAGTTTTATTTCCATAAATAAATATCTTAAGAAAATATTAAGCAGGGCTGCACAGTGGATCGGTAGTTAGCACCATTGCCTTGCAGCTAGAAGATCTCAAAGTGTAAGACTATTAGCAGCCGTGAAAGCATGGTGAGCTCCAGCAGCAAGAGTCTGGCAACAATATCGGACTCCCCAAGCAGGACTGAAGACAATGAAGTCCATTCATCACCCAAAACCTCCACCGCTGCCACTGCAGGGCCAGTAGGGGTACAGAGGTACAGATAATTATTTAATTTTTCATACTATTAAGAAACCAGAAACACACTGTATGAATAGTAAAGTAAAATATCTGTAACCCAAAAAGTAGAAATGAATAGTTGAAGGTGATGTCTGCAGTTTTCTATACTATAAAAACAGAAAACTGATATATGATTGTCATTTATTTTTACAGTTACGCACCTTGTAGCATGCATTTTGCTGTGTATCGATTACTAAAGTGTTTATAAACCATGCGTATAATCTCTGTTTTTAATAAGTAGACTTTATGATTCATATTTCATGATCTCCCTTCACACACACACACACACACACACACACACACACACACACACACACACACACACACACACACACACACACACACACACACACACACACTAACCCAGACCTTTGTGTTGTCAGTTCTGTTGCACCCAAAGTTAAGCCAAAGATCATTTCCATCAGTACTACAGGCAGCCTGAGTGTATTAAATTAGACACTGAATTACAAGACGAACACTAACTAGCGGTTGGAATATATGCTTCTGCACACATTAATTGCAAACATTTCTCAAAGCCAATCTTGCATCACCTCGGGGCTTTAATTTCAAACCTCTGCCTGTTAATGCCTGAATTTGATTTGACACAAGAAGCCCTGAAGTTGAAGCTGCGGATTTGGGAGACCAGTTTAGAGGTTGTGTGTCAGCAAAGTGGTTAGCTAAGCTACTTATCGTATTATACAGCGTTATTGTCATGTTTTGCTTGGTTCTGTTTGAGGAGCCTTCATTGCAAGATTTTTTCCTGTCTTCCCTGAAGGAATATAGGGGATAAATAAGGGAAAAAAAACACACATAAAAACAACAGAACAAAAAGAGATAATTCCTTGATTCCTTGGCAACATGGTTAAAGCAAATTGCAAAAAGCTGAAAGAAAAGATTAAGCTTTTCTTCTTTTTAACGGACTGTGAAATAAAAGTAAGAAGAAAAAAAAACAGCTCAACACATGCCAGCACCAGTGTAGTCCTCGTGAAGGTCACATTGCAAGAGTTCTACAAGTTGATTTCTCATTTTAATTGCTGTCTACAAGTAAGTAATTAAACACACTTCAGACTGTGAGTTTTCAACAACCCTGTTAGTGCACATTACTGGCCCAAGTCACACTCCTTTTCTTGTCTTTGTCTGGCACAAACAGGAGTGTGAAAATAGGAAAAATAACAAACGACATTGAAATTTTTCACACTTTTTTTTCTTTTACAAAAGCAATGGGTATCTTCACACAACCTGTTTGTTTTCTTTTGCTGAACAATAGAAAACAGTTTATTTCAAGACAAAGTAAAAACTCAATCTGTGCGATAGAATAACCTCCTTGTTCACTTCCTGCCCGGTCACACACTAGACTAATTAATTCAAGAGTATCAAATATGAGGCCTGCGGGCCAAAAGCGGTCCTCCAGAGGGTCCAATCCGGCCCTCAAAGTGTAAAAATTCCAGAGAAGACATTAACTGCAGATTGTAAATTAGTAAAACTATAAATTTAAAATAATTTCTAGATCATGACAAGTTGTTTTGATCAGAAAGTAAAATACTAGATTGTTCATTGTTCTTTTGTCATTTTGAGTCTTATTTTTGTCATATTTTGTTGTTTTTGGTCTTTTTGTCTGACTTGTTGTTTGGATCATAAAGTAAAATCCTCTATGGTTCAGTTCCAGGTGACTAATTGTTGTGTTTCTTTGTAGACACTCTGATCTGGAAGTTGTAATGTGGAAATGATAAACTGATGCTGAATGTTGTTGAAATTGATTTTTTTCCCAAAGAAATGTCAGGTTGTTCATGATGTTTTGTCAAAAGAAAATTCCTTAAATGTGAATATTTTCAGAACAGGTTTTTTTGCACTTCAACAAAGGAAACCTTATGAGTTGTGGTTATTTATAGGTTATTGTGCTGTGGTTTTATTGGTCCGGCCCAATGGAGATGAAATTGGGCTGAATGTGAACTAAGATGAGCTTGACACCAATGATTTAATTAGATAATACACACAATAGAATTAGAATATACAGTGTATTAGGATTGTTTTAAAGGGACTGGTCTGGTGTGGATGTGGGTGGATTACGAGGTTGTCCCTTGGCCCCACTTAACTATATCCACTTACTGACTGTAGACGGCAGCTTCATTCATTATTTCTGCTTAAATATTTGTTCTAATTTTGTGTGCATACATTGTACAAGCAGTGTCTTTGTATCGGAGCACAGAGGCAGAAATAGTCAGCCTGCTGCGTGGCACTCAAACCCGCCCACAGAGATCAAGTACAGAAGATATGGCAGGTGCTGGAACATGTTGATGTAGTTCGCTGTCAGGAGAGATATCACAGCTACAGTCTGAGGAAACACTCTGGAGGATAGCAGCACAGCTAATGGAAACTGTTTAGGGTTATTTTCAGTCTTGATAAATGGCAACTCTGTATGAAAGAACTCACTGCAAAAAGAAAAAAAACTAGTAGGATGCCCTTATAAGAGCCTGGAGGTTGGATTTACTAAGATTGGGATGTTTTCTGTGTAAATTACTACAAGCCAGGACATTGCATCCCCAAGGCAATTCCCTTTTGTTTTTAAGATCAGTAGAAACACAATTCAAGAATGTCTTTGTAAAGACTGGAGCATTGACTGGCTGCTATTTTGTCCAGCCGCTGACGGCAACATGAATGGTTCAGTTGGAGCAGTTAACGATTAATTACAGCGCCTATAAAAAGTATTTACTCCTTTGGAATTTTTAACATTTTTTTGCTTTTTCCAGCGTTGAATCCTGCTCAGTACAGTTAAGATGTTTGACAAGAATTTGCAAAACAGACTTGTCCATGTCAAAGTCATTCATTTCTACAAAGTAACATCAATTAATTAAAAATATAACATGGAAGGTAAGTGACTGTAGAAGAGTTCGCCCTCTTTAACGTGACTAATTCAATCCAGGTGCAGCCAATTGGTGCTTAAAGTCATAGAATTAGTGAAATGGAGATCATCTGAGTGCCAAGTGAGTTTATTATAAAGACACCAGTATCTGGAAGGTCCAGTCGCTGGTGAATCAGTGCTCCTGGCTGTAGCTACACTATGAAGACAAAAGAACACTCCAAGCAGCTCTGTGAAAAGATTACTCAAAAGCATGCATCAGAGGATGGATTCAAGAACATTTCCTAGAGCCCTGGACTCTCTGGAACACTCCTCCAGAGAGTCATAGGTGTCTTGGTGGCCTCGTTCACTCATTTCTGTCTTGCACAGTTTCAGACTCCAGCAGCTGGGATGGGAGAGAGTGTGTACATCACAAGAGTTGCCTGGATTATTTACCAGCCAAAGCTTTAAGAGAGAGTGGCAAAGAAAAGCAACTTTTGAAAGAAGCTCGTATTAGATATAGACTAGACTTCACCAGAAGTCATCTGGGAGGAGCTTCTTTGGTCTGATCAGCCCAAAACTGAGCATTTTGACCACCAGACTGAAGGCAGACACCAAACACTGCAGATCATCACCAACCCATCATCCCCAATGTGAAGCACGGTGGTGGCACCATCATGATGTGGGGCTCCTTATCTGCAGCATCAATCTGTTTATCAGCAAGATAATGACCTGAAGCAAACAGCCAAAACTACACAGAAGTTTCCTAAACACAACCAGGTGAATTTGCTGAAGAGCCCAGACTTTATTCTAGTTAATTCCAATTTGAGGCTGGACTTGAAAAGGACTCTTAACCCAGAAGAAGAATGAGGTGAAATAACAGTGGTCAAGTGTGCAAGGTGCATCTAATACTTACTGACTTACAGGGGGTGAAACACGTGTAATTACTTATTTTATATTCTATATTTTTAAGCTTCTAGATGAAAAAAATGTGCCAAATAGCCATGAATTATGTTACGAATTTTATGTGATCAAGTCATCTAACTGATCTGTTTTCTATCAGAGACCTGAGAAGACAAGCGTACAATCAGTATACAGGCACAACGCCGCTAAGGCCAGATAGACACTAGAAATAACAGGTACAAAACAGCAAATTATCAAAAGCAATTACAAAAGTCATGAAAAACATTAGATAACAAAGCTCCAAGGAACAGAGAGACTCTAGCTGGAGGGCAGTTTACAGTTGATTTCATTTAAAAGGTGCATAGTACCAAGGAAGGTGGGGATGTAGGGGATATCAAAGGTGAAGTTTACTGTAATTGCTAGATTTATGTGAGAGCAGGGATGTGAGGTAGTTTAGAAGCTTTCTAGATGAATATCATGAGATGAATATTTCTTCTTGTCCATCCAGCCTTGTGGTGCAGAGACCAGTGATTTGTCATTAATGATAAAACATAATGTACTGCGATAAACAAGGTTTAGCTGGTGAAGTAATGACAGTGGCAGTGCAGAAAATAATCAGTAATAAACATTAAATCTGATTGCACAAGCCTGTACATCAACCTTTAATTCATGGCTGCATGTTGGTGCATTTTAAATGACAATCAAACCCAGTATCCTTAAAGGTACAAGAACTTGAACACATAGCAGACTGATCATTTTAGCAAGAAGTTCTAAAAGCCCGTTATATGGTACCAGTTCAGGACCAAACAGCAGACAGACAGAGTTGAAGACAGTCTGGTGAAAGTCGTTGAGCATTTTAGCCGTTAATTGGTATTCTCCAGTTATCGAGGTGTCACACTGCTCAGCCTCCCCGGGAAAATTTACTGTTAGGGTGCTGGAAGGGAAGCTTTGTTTGACTGTCAAACCTTGGATTCAGGAGGAACCATGTGGATTCTGTCCTGGCTGTGGAACGATGGACTAGCTTTTACTCTTCCAGAGCTGCTGATGGGGTCATGGGAGTTTGACCAACCAGTCCATGTGTGTTTTAGTGGATTTGGATCTGGGTAGTAACGGAAAGAACGAGATCACAGATACAAGCTGTCCAAATGAGTTTCCTCCATAGGGCAGCAGGGCTCAGCCTTAGAGGTAGGGGGAGAAGCATTGAGAGGAGCCAGGAGAGGCTGTTCGGACGTCTGATTTGGGGGTTTTTTTGTTTGTTTTTTTTTTTGTCTGCATTTGTTCTCATTGTTTAACTCCACAAAAGAGGTGTCAACATTGTATGAGATTGATGCATATTTTAGTCTTGCAGCCAAATATTTTAATATTTAGTGCATGTGTGTGACCATCACCGGCCCTCCCTGAAACCTAAGCAGATATTCTTTATTATATTTATTAGAATTCCCTATTATGAGCCAGGGAGGGCAGTGCTACACCTCAGTGATGTGTGGGGGAAACAAAGACTGGACAGGATGAACAGGACGAACAGGACGAACAGGGATAGAAAATAACAGGTGGTGCTATTGCAATTAAAGATTGTAAGGTGGTGTGTTATTCCCAACTACTAACTGCCCATCAATAAAAAAAAATGAAAAAAGAAAAGAAAACCAAACCAACACAAAAGAAAAAGAAATTCAATAAATAAATAATTAAACAAACAGTACTGAGCACCATAATTGTGGATGTCTTGATAGTATAGAATAGAATAGGATGGAATAGAATAGGCCAGAAGAGGATACTAGTGCAAGAGAGAATGAGTTTAGGGTAGAGACTCTGGAGAGATTCTCAGCACATTCTGGTGGGTCCCATCATTCGCTGAAATGGGACTCAGCAGTAGCTGGCGAGACCTGATCAAACATGTAAGTGTGAAGAACCCCGAAGCCCAGAACAGCAATCACGGCAAGGCAGGGCCAAGCCAACAGGGCACCCCTCCCCCCGGGCCGTAGGAGCCACAGGGCGGCGCCCCCAGAGAGCCACCGGGGCCCCCAGAGAGCCACCGGGGCCACCGTGAACGACGCGAACCCGGAGAACAAGAGGGAGCAGCTACCGACACCCCCAGCGCGCCAAGACCGACCCAGGCGGCCCGGGGCACGAAGACCCACCCGACCTACCCGGATGTCTGATTTGGACGCCAACTGAGAGACTTCCTTTGGAGGTTTCCAGAGGAGGGATTATATACCTTCTCTGACCTGGAAACACGTTAGGATCCTCCAGGAAGACCTGGAAAGTGCTGGAATGACCTGCTTCATCTCCTGCCTCCACTACCTGACCTCAGATAAGTGGATGGATGGATTTTAGCCACTGAAGAAATGGAAATGTAAGTTAGTTAGAAACACAACTTGATATTTAAATCATATCTTCCTTACCCCAACCCTTGAACCACATCAACTTAATGAGGGCATTGTGTGTCAGTGTGAAAGATAATGCTAATTAATTATAATTGAATTGAAAACCATGCAAGCCCACACAGGTGTTTCCAGTTGTTGTGGCTACTTACACCTCAGCTCCTGTTGGATCTGCCAGAACTATGCTAGAATTAGGGGAGGTCATCGGACTGCATGAACCTGTAAGAACTAATGTGGAAATCTCCAACCCTGACAGGTGCAATACAGCCACCAGGGTCACAGAGATGTTAATCAGGCTCAGTGTTTATACTCCTACATGCTCCTCAGAGGAGGCCTAATCAGCCATGGTAATTGAAAACAGCCTTTAAACTGGATTGTAATATTCAAAGTAAATAACCTGAATTCTCTGCATCGGTGACTGCTGAGTAAAACCTATATCACACGCTGACACACTCTGGCACAAAATATTCAAATTGACTTTCAGACACAGATTAGATGGGAAAAACGAAGAATAAACCAGGCCTGTGTGAGTGCATAGAATTTATTTCACTCAGTAGAGTGAATAACAAATCCAAACCAGAGGGCGCTTTGATTGCCAGGCTGTGATTATTAGCATACAGAACAGACTATTAAGGCTGGTTAACAGGTGATATGACGGACACATTTTTGGGGGGTTTTTTTGTACTCTGCAGCTAATCATGGCACCACGCCGGCTGTGACGGGATCAAAAATACTGTATACCTCAGTCATAGGGGCTGCACTGTGAATGCAGCGGTAATAGACAGATTTTCAAATTACAGCGGTTTTTCTTGAATATTAAAAGCTATTAGACGTGTTAACACTTCCACGTTTCTGGCAGGTTAATGCAGATACCCTGCAAGTGAATTAAATATTTCCTCATTCATTCCTGCCCAGCTCTGGTGACAGATAAGCTCTGGTGTCAGCTCAAACAGCGCTTTAAGTCTGCATAATTGTGTGAGTAATTTTATTGCCTGTTCTAATCACACAGGAGAGTGTGTGTGTGGTTCGGTTTCTTCTGTTGTGGGGACATAAATGTGTTTACAGTCACACTGTGGAGACTGACCTCCCCTTTCAGCACAAAAAAGCAATCCCTCATAATGTGAAGCATTAAATTTTAGTGCAAAGACTATTATCATTAGGTCTACAGAAAACAAATGTAAGTTAATGTAGTGCAGGGGTGTCCAACATGAGGCCCATGGGCCAAAAGCGGTCCTCCAGAGGGTCCAATCCGGTCCTCAAAGTGTCAAAATTCCAGAGAAGACATTAACTGCAGATTGTAAATTAGTAAAACTAGAAATTTAAAATCATTTCTAGACCATGACAAGTTGTTTGGATCATAAAGTAAAATACTAGATTGTTCTTTGTTCTTCTTTCGTTTTGTCACTCATTTTTGTAATATTTTGTCTCGTTTTTGTTGTTTTTTGTCTTTTTTTGTCTGACTTTTGTCATTTCATGTTTCACTTTATTCATTGTTTTGTGTATCATTTTTGTCATTTTGTGTTTTTTTTCTCATGTATGTTGTTTGTCTGTTTTTTTGTCATTTTGTTTCTTGTTTTGTCATTTTTGGTCTCGTTTGTCTCATTTGTGTAATTTTTTTATCTTGTTTTTGTCATTTGTCCATTTTTTATCACTTTGTAACTTTTTGTCTAATCTTTTGTCTCTTTTTTGTTTTGTTTCGTGTGGTTTGTTGCATTTTTTGTCATTCTGTTTCTCACTTTTGTTGTTTTGTGTCTCAGTTTTGTAATATTTTGTCTTGTTTTTTTGGTTTTGTCTTTTTTTGTCGCTTTGGTCATACAGTAAAATCCTCTATGGTTCAGGTCCAGATGACTAAATGTTGTGTTCCTTTTTTAGACACTCTGTGATCTGGAAGTTGTAATGTGGAAATGATAAACTGAGGCTTAATGTTGTTGAAATTTAATTTAGTTTTCTTAAGAAATTTCAGGTTGTTCATAATATTTTGTAAAATGATAATTCCTTAAATGTGAACTTTTTGCACTGAAACAAAAGAAACATTAGGAGTTGTGGTTATTTATAGGTTATTATGCTGTGGTTTTACTGGTTCGGTCCACTGGAGATCAAACTGGGCTGAATGTGGAACCTGGGCTAAGATGAGTTTGGCATTCCTGCTGCAAAGTCTTCTGAGGTGAAGGAAACATGAGTGTGCACATGGGGGTGTGGATGTGTTCTCCCAGTGCAAATGTTTGTGAGTCTAGTGATTTCATGTTGTATCACAGACGTTTATTGATCTTGCCAGTGGAAGACAGATTGCTGTCTAACAGCGCAGGGAGAAAACTAAGCAGTGGATCACTTCTGTCTTTTCACTCATTCTGAACCTCCACACTTCGTACATTACAAACACCTCCATCATGTTGAAAACCCAAACTCTGGTGCTGGATTTCTTCATGGAGACATGAGATAGAAGCAGAGTCATGTGAGAAAGAAGGAATTTCGGATAATCTACAGTATCTGCGCCCACATTAGGCTTCAGTGGTTGATAACTGATCTGTAGAAGTGATGCAGGAGCCAGTTACTCAGTAATGGGGCTAATTAATCCGCCACGTCTGAAGCCTTCCAGTGATTTGATACAAACATTGATCTGACTTCTTGTAATTTGGAGAGTGTGACTGAAGTGTGTCTGGCATGTGTTTAGTCCTGGAAGAAACACTGAAGGAATACAAACAGATGACGTTGTTTTACATATTTAAGCAGACGTATAATAGAGAAGGAGAGTGAGGCGTGATCATCCTGCCAAACTGAGGGAATATGTGGAAACCTGGCCTTGAATCTGGTCTATTTTCTGTGTGTGGACAGCTGAACTTCACCTTCATACACTGTAGAAAGTGGATCTGAGCAAAGTACTGTTTCAGATAAATCTCACGTGTCTTTCTGCTTTGGAAAAAGGCAGGTTAGTTTTGCAGTTCTGTCCAATTGAAATTACATTTTGTCTCTTAAAACTGGTATTTACATTTTGACAAAAGGGGAAAATGAGGTTTACTGCTCTGGTATTATGCATCTGATTTCCATATTTCTTCAGATTTTTCATGTTGCAGCTCAGCTGTCATTTTCTTCCAGCATCATTCCAAAATATGTAAAAAGGAAAGGTGGTCAAGGCTTATGAGAAAACCATGTTTTACCTCATCAATTTTACATTTTATGGTGGGCTGTACAGTGATGTGGTGGTTAGCTCTGTCGCCTTGCAGCTGGAAGATCCCCTCTTCCCAGGATCTTTCTGCATGGAGTTTGCATGTTCTCCCTGTGCATGCAACAGAAATGTGGTTACACTAGTGTGTTAATTTGCCCCCAGCATTGATTGTGACCATCACAGTATCATAGTTTTGTACAGCAGCTGCATCTTTCTCTTCAATTTACACCCTCACTCTGATTTTCCATTATATATCACTATAACTAGGGGAGGAGCAATAATTAATGAAATTCCCACCCACCTCATGAGGAAGGTTTGGCTCTGCTAACCGGAGAAACATTTGCAAGAATGTTTTTTAAAAAGCAATATAGGAGTACCCATTTATAAGTAGGCCCAAGCAGAAAAGGAGCAACTAGAGAAAGAAACGAGAAAAATAAGACAGAGTGTCTTCAGTGGTCTTAAAGACGCCTGCAGGGCGGCTCAGTGACGAGCAGTGCAGTTAGGAGATACAGGACGTCAGCTGGCTAAGTAATTCAGCTGAGAGCTAATGAGAATGAATGTTTGCCTTTGCAGCCTCTCTCTCACTCATTCTTCCTGCTGGAATCCACCGATAGCCTTCACAGTATTTGTCTTCTCACACTGACACCTTTTAACACAATACAGCGAAGCGAATAGAATAATGGAGCGACCAAAAAACATCCGTCACCACAAACAAACATTAGAAAGCACACTTCTCACCCGAAATGCCCTTTTCAGAGCAGAATGTTTCTGCAGAGAGAAGAAGAAGAAGGAAGGAGGTGGAAAAAGAGAACAGGTAAGATAGTGGAAGCGATTAGGTTGGCACTTTGGTTGGGTTTAAGTGTTCTGTGTATTCGGTGGAGGAGGACACTGCTGATAAGAGAGGCAACAGTTAGAGAAGTGCTTTATGAGGAGATAGAGACTGTAAATATAGTGACACCCACAGCTTCCTCTTGTCGCTCGTGCAACAAAGTGAGGAGACTGACCCAGAGGTTGTGCTCCAGCTTGACTGGAAATAGATACTCTGAATGCATCTAAATAAACCATTTATAAAGACTCACCTAGCAACCTGTTCTAATGAAAGGAGAGATGGATTTCCCACGACCCGGCAAGTCTTCTGTTTTGTCCTGTAATTTTTTTCTCTTTGAGACTCTCAACTACACCTTTGAATAAGCACTTAGAGAACAGAATGGAAACACTGCAGGGAGTTGATGGAGAATAAAACCTTCTTCTTTGCTTTGGTGGATTAATAGGAGCTTTTTAGAGCAGATATTTTGACTTGACTGGAGTCTATCCCAGCTGACTCAGGTGAAGGCAGGGGACACCCTAGACAGGTCACCAGTCTGTCACAGGGCTACATACAGAGACAAACAATCACTCTCACATTCACACCTACGGGCAATTTAGAATGATCAATTAACCTCAGCATATTTTTGGACTGTGGGAGGAAGCCGGAGTACCCGGAGAAAACCCACGCATGCACAGGGAGAACATGCAAACTCCATGCAGAAAGATCCCGGGAAAGCCGGGACGTGAACCAGGGATCTTCTAGCTGCAAGGTGAAAGTGCTAACCACTACGCCACTGTGCAGCCCCCGTGTATTATGTATGAAAAATGAATTTCTTTGAGCTCATTTCATTTGTTAAAGTTAATTTTGTAAGAAATGATAACCTGCTTGTTGTGTATTCTAAGGGTAGTCTGTAACCAAGGCGTTGGAAAGGAAAAGAAAAGCATCAAGTCAAACATCTAAACTTTTACGCTCGTGTTCAACTTTAATTGAATCATGTTGTCAGCTGGTGATGCCTCAGGGACAGAATACAAGGTTTTCCTGACAACATTAAAGTCTTTGCAGTTATTGATTAAACCTCTAAAACTCACCTCTGTCTATCAATGTGAGATTTTTTTCCAGGAAAACAATCCCTTTCTGCCTTTAAATGGCTCAGATCTGCCTCTATATTGTTGCTTCCCTTCCTATTCGCTGCAACTGGAGCACACCAGCTCACCTATGACTGCTCAAACACTTTAACCCTACACTACACCACCCACTTATTATTAGTTTAAACCAGAGGAGTAAAGATATGGAAGTCCTGCCTCACAAATTGATGTGATTGGCTACTCAGGTTTGTGACATATGAAACCCCCAAAGCCTGACTTTGTGTTTTTGGAACTGTCATTGGAACACTGCAGTCTCCAGGTGGAAATGGCACTGACTGCTTATTTTACTCATGATATGACTTTGAGGAAATAAAAAACACCACATGGACATGTTAAAAATGTTTTTAAAAACATGATTTTTGGTGGTTAGCTCTGTCACCTTGCAGCTAGACGATCCCAGTTTGTATCCCGGCCTTCCTGGGATCTTTCTGCATGGAGTCTCCATGTTCTCCTGTACATGTGTGGGTTCTCCAGGTTCTCCAGCTTCCTTGTGCCTTTAAATTTACTGATTTATTCCACAAGCAGGAGCCCCATCATGTTCCATTTTTTCTTTCACACAGTGCTATTTTGTCTGAATACTGACGGAGTTTATAAGGATGTACTAATAGCAGGAGACTGGATATTACTAGTATTTCATCACACCAGAAAGCTGCACAGATTTGTGATTCTTAAAAAAGCTGACTCTAAATGCACTGACAGGTGATGCTTGGATCGCTGCTTAAAGGACACAATGCATTAGCAGCACACATATTTACAATAAAGTTGATTTAGCTTCAAGTTTCTGCTAATCTAAATGCTGCCATGATTGAGTTCTTGGCTTCTGTCATTTGTTTCCTATAGTTTAATGGTTGTTACAGAGCTGGAAATCTCTTAATGCCTCAAAGATGTATGAGGGCAGATTGTAATCTTTCTTCCATGAGCCTCAGACTAAAAAAATTACTCTGCTCCGGTGATGGAGCATAATTGGAGACATTGCCCCACAGACCTTCGATGAAACCAAATTAAAGTTGAGGTAAAACAACACTGGCCAGCCAGTGGGCCTCTGGTATGAAAATTAATACAGTAGCTTCCCTCTCGAGGATGAAATATCTCATTTAGCAGCCCTTGTCAAGACAGGAGCCAATCAATAGCTACCATGGTGTATCAGCGCTGTGACGCCGAGGCTGAGGAGAGCAATATGTAATATATGGATTAACATCTCACTGTCCCACCGGACCTGCAAGACCCGGCATTTATCTGTGTGTCTGAAGGGCCAGAGACACGTTCCAGCCAGCTCCTGCTGCCCTATTACCACTTTTATTAAAATCAGCTCTGGGATATACGGCAGCGACGCCGGAGGAACCCTCAGCCATCTATCTATCTGTACAATCCTGTGTCTCTCCCTTCCTGCGCCTCTGTCCAGGCTGGTGGCATCAGCCGGTGATGGATGATGCTGCCCAGCAGGGATTCGGCAGGCGGTATTATCACGGAGCAGGTATTAGCATGGACCCTCACAGTCCCTTCCCGGCCCATCGATTTGGGCTCCTGCCTGACCCTAACCGCCTAAAGGGGCCTTCAGACTGGAGGAACAGAGCCATGCTACAAGCCCTGGGGATAAACTTTGCCTGGGCCCTGGTCCTTTATCATCCTTATTCATCCCTTGCTGCCATCCACCTCCTCCCTCCCTGCTGCTCTGTCTTAGCTCAGAGTCTCACTGCTCCTCTCCGCTTCCAGTTTAACTGCATTTTATTAATTCCATCAGGAAAAAAAAAAAAAAAAAACAACCCTCAAAAATAGTAACCCTGAAAAGACTCTGCATGCTGTTACCCCACAACCAGGGGGAAACAATTAATTTATCCCTGAAAGACATTTTAATGGAAAGCAGGAACTCATGTTAATTATGGAGAGCAGAAAAAACTGACTGCTTCTTTTTTTATAATGTCTTGCAGAAGCAATAAAGATGTGACTGTATGTGTTTTTTGCTTTGCACACGCAGAAACACCACTGAAGCATTATTTGCAGCGCTGCCGTATCGATGCTGCTCTGGTTTCTGAGGTGATTAGAGAGTTAGGAATCCCCAGCATTATGTGTGAACCGTGTGGCTCCATCCACTGTTGACCAGCACCACCCTGTAATCCACTAATTGTTTAGGATGGGAGAGAAAACAAGCTGAGCTGCATGTGAAAAGACATGAAGCGTAGAAACAGTTCAATCAGGAAGACAATGCTTCATGTTCTCCCTGTTTTAGATGCTTCTTTCTCACCCTGTTCATTAAATAATCTGACTGAGGGCATTTTGCTTAAACTACTACAACCAATGCGACCAGAGATGTCTGTTAGCTAATAGCTGGCTAATCTCATTTTCTTTTCCATTTCAGCTGCAATATGTGCATAAATATTAAACACATTTCTCAGGAATCACAATAACATCCAGAAGCAAAATGACATAAAAACAGAAATCCATGTGTGGGAACTTGTAATGCAGAGCAGTGATTTATGTTTGCATTCTGCAGGTTTGACCTCCAGTCCCAGCAGACCTTTAAAGGCCTCTCAGACTTAACTGTGATTAAGGGCTTCAGGTATTAAATAAATACAGGAAACATCAGAACAGATTTTTCCAGGAATACCACGAATGAAATTCTTAATGTCCATACAGTCTTAAAAATAACTAAGGTTGCTACTTTGTGTTGGATTATGATTTATGATTGGGAGCATGAACTGAATATGAGGCAAGCTGAGGACTGTAGGAGGAAGTCAGCGCAACAACTCTGCAGCTCACCCACGTTTGAAATTTGGACTACACTGTAAGAAAATATTATTTTTGAATAATTCATAGCTGTCTTGCAGACTTTCCTGTTTTGTTAAATTATAGATAGAAAAATAATATTAATTTACATGCTAATCGTAAAAACACAGGCCAAAATTAAAATTAATGTCCACATTAATAAAAAGTGCAGAATAAAAAATAAAATCTGTATTTTCACAAGTGGTCATTTGTTCTAATTTGTTTTACACTGCCTGTCAAATACACTTATTTTACTTTTGTATTTATTATTAAATATATATAATCAGCAAACATATTTTTATTTTGTCATTATTTGTAAGAAACATGATTTATATTAAATATTTTTAAATTACTTAAACTGTCATTCTACACATTTTGCAGATAATATTGCAGGTAATATGTAGTTAGTTGCTGCTACTTACACTGTTACAGATAGTTTTTTAACATTACATTCCACTGGGTTTTTTTAAGCTATTCTTTCTGCCTTGCTGTTGTTTTTTTTTTTACAGGACTGTTTTTACAGTGTAGCTACAGCTAATAATGTACATAACATCACTTGCAGTCCAACCCAGGGACAGCTTCATGTGGAGCTTCATATCGACTCCATTAGAATGTATAGCAGAAGGATGGAATGACCAAACCCTCGTCTTTCGTATTATCATCAGGCTTCTCTCTGTCAGCTGATGGTGATTGAGTTGTGAAGTTTAAAATGAAAATTTTAAAATGAAAATTTTAAAATGGCTTGAGGACTTATGTATTGATCGTGTATTATGGCAGTGTGTAAATGAATGGACATGAAACTCCAGGCTTCATGTATTTTGCTCAGCTAGTTAATTTCTGAAAGTGTGTGTCGGCAGGATGGAGAAACTAAAGTGTATCCCAGGAGAACAGAGGCTGCATCCCATGTGGCACCATTATTCCTACTATGAAAGTGGTCATATTATGCATAATCCAGTTTTTGAACATGATTATGTATTCCCAGTGTGTCTAGAGAACCACAAAATATGAGACATGAGAATCCCCCCATTTCCTTTCTTTCAGTGTATCTGAACAGCTATTCTGGTTTGCAGCCTTCTGTGTTGTCACAACAGAATTAACTCTGGCTCTTCCTCTGTTTTCTGGACTCCTCGATGCCACTAAGATGCAGAGCAAGGTGTGTCTGTGGCTCTTTACCTGAAAGGGGGTGTGGACAGCAGCTGGATTTAAAGTTACAGACACTAAAACAGCTCATCTGGAACAGGGCTAGAATCAGTATTATGGCGTCATGAAGGATCTGTGCAGTATTTTGAGCTGAAACTTGAAATGCAGAGTCTTGAGATGTGTGAAACTTATGTTAACTTGTTAAAAACTGGTGTAATGTGGAGCCTTTAATTTTAGTTTACTTATACTTTTCATTTGCTCTTTGGTTGAGTTTAGGCCCCAAAACTGAAAATAACACACTTGAAGCTTATTTCCTCTTTGTATCTGGCAGACAACGAGGAGTCCCATCCAATCCAATACAGGAGGTCTTCGGTTTACAACATCCTCAGTTTACAACGTTTCATTGTTACGTCTGAACTGGTTACGTGGAACTAGTTGGTGAGCGGAGCGGATGAATACGTTGTCACGCGGTGCTATAAGACGGCTTTGTTTACATTTGCCGCCACATTGGATTGTGCTACATTCACTAACTTCATCATGGCTCCAAGCTTAAGTCAGACTTACAGTTTACATTTTCGCCGGTATTTTCCTACCGAGTTGTGTTTCAGTGTGAGCTAATGACTGTTTGTTGTTACTGTAGTTAGATAGATAGATAGATAGATAGATAGATAGATAGATAGATAGATAGATAGATAGATAGATAGATAGATAGATAGATAGATAGATAGATAGATAGATAGATAGATAGATAGATAGATAGATTAAACCTTTATTGATCCCACAGCGGGGAAATTTACAATGTAACAGCAGCAAATAGAGCAGTTAGAATAAAAAGGAGAGCAGCACACAATGCACACAGTGCATAGATATAAATATTTTCTTCTTCTAGAAGAAAAAATACAATATTTACAGCAAAATTCTTATGAAATTGCACAGCATCATTATTTACATTTTTATTGCAGAGTTTGTAGGTGGGTGAACTGAGCTAGTGGGAGCAGGCTTTATTGTAAAGTTGTACAAATATGTAAACTGATCGATATCATGATGCACATAACGGCTTGGTTTACATTTTCACCAGAGTTCCAACTTACGGTAACAATCGACTTACATCACACCGTAGGAACGGAACTCCGATGCAAGTCGAGGACCTCCTGTATAAAACCGATTGGCTGAAGAGAAGCACCAATGAAGGAATACAATGAATGGCATATTTGTGAAATGTCACAAACATAACTGGGCAGAAAATATGTTTGCAGTTCCCTTTGTATGGGAAAGTAACTTTCTGGAGACATTCTCCATCTTGATAATGATCAAACGAAGAAAAGTAAGAAGGAGAGCTTCCCAAAGCAGGACAGTTAAAGCTTGATAATGTCGGTGGTTGGTCAAGAGGTCAGTAAAAAGTGCTCTTTTTTTGCTTCTTTTAAATTCCTCCTGCAGATTCAGCTTCATAGAAATGAACTCCTACAAGAGAGTAGAATGGAACTTAGCATTTTAAAAACACTTTGGGGAAACATGGCCCAGCTTTCTTGTATATTTCTCAGAATTTCTAAGGTTACAACCACATGCCCTTGTTACTGCAGTAGCATCAAGGAAAGTGACAGAGATTGCTCACTAGTGCAGCACAGAGGACATGTGCTTGTCCATCAGGCTTCCCAGTAGACTCCACTGCACACCACTCAGCCAGAGGTCATGGAGTCTGTTCAGAGGTTGAAAATTATGTACTGTTGTGCTACATGTTTGCATGTTTTTCCATACCGCTCTGAGATATTATGTTCATAACTGCTGTAAAATGTGTAATAATTACCATTATTGTCAGACCAAAAAAGCCTCAGTGTGCTGCACTTTGTGTTTGTGTGGATGGTGTGTAGGTGTTTGGGCTTAAATGGCTCAGCGCAGCAGGTGAAATCTAAAACACTTTCTTGAGGTCTCTGTGGGCTTTCTCCTCAGCTGATGTGATTTAAAGTCAGCACTCGTCATCTCATCTGATCACTTTGTTCTGCTGCTAATGATAGACGCCGCGCAGGGATGAGACTCACATAAACAAAGGTTTCTGGCTTTTAGGCAGTAATGAGAGGGACGACAACACCCAATCGCAACAAGCTGCAGTCTCACATTTTAAAAGGAACAACCTGTTTTCATCCGTCTGCTTTACAGGGGGACATGTAGCTTACACACACACACACACACACACACACACACACACACACACACACACACAGTGATGCCTTTCAGTAGAACTTGCAGCCTTAAGTGTTAACCCTTACCTCGCCTGGAAGCACTGATACTAAATATAGTTTGTTTTAATCACACTTTAATTTGCAGCGCTGCTCATTGTTCCAAGTCAAACCACAAAAAGGAGACGCGGTGAGAAAACCACTGATTAATTCATTTAGATCTAACTCGTAAATAAAGCGAGAACAATGCGGATATCGAGCAGCAAATTTGATACATGGAGAAATGAGCAAAGATAACACTTCAAACCGACCAACCGGCTCCAATTGGATTTTTTTTCTTTGTCTAATCGTTTTGAATAGGAGAAATGAAGGTAATTATGAGAAGACAATGCCCTTTCTTCTAGAAACACACTTCTCAATTCAAACTTTCTTTTTTATCGCGTTGAAAATTCCAAACGAAACCACCATGTACAGTAATTGGAGGAGCAAAGCACCACATTTGGTTTGTTGTGCTTAAATCACTGGATGATAATTACACAAATCCTAAACCCCTCGGCAAACACAGACAAAATCACATAATTACATAAATACACACAGTTGTGGTTGCATATGGGGATACAATCCATGTGGATAGTAAAGAGCAACGCTGTTTTATCAATTAGTGTGGGATCAAACACTTCTTGGGTTGTTTGTGGTTTGGCTCATTTCCAGCACAGTGTGACTGACATACAGTAAAGCCACATTTCTGCCTTGATTTTAATGATACCGTTGTACAAAAGGCATATTTCTGAATTTAAGTTGACTTTTAAAACAACATTGGGAGCATCGTGTCTAACAATTTTCTAATTTTCTCCAAGTTAGTTAATGCACAGGCTCTCCAAGCGGTGATGTCAGATTCGTTTGTTTATTGGATGTGAATCTAATTTCTGACAATCCAGATGCAGGAGTAGAAAACGAGGTATTGAATATATAATTTGATGCTGATTTTCTACAGAGAAATTTATGTGATACTCACTGTAACTTTTACTGCACAATATTTTGGTGATATTACCCTGGGATGTACTGAGTTTATTTATCAATACTCATAAAGAATAACCAATACTTTCTTCCCATGTTGTTTTGGTTCAACTTTTTAGATGCGGATCTCAGAAGTCCAACAACTTTTACCTAATTTATGGACTTGAATCTTTTGTTGAGCCATGACATTTAGCCTACAAACAACTCGGGCTTATGGGAAATGGTATTTATTAAAAGGAAACTGCACATACTGAATAAACAGCAATATTACACATATGAAGCAAGAGCAGGACAGAGCTGCTAATGTTATGTGGAAGTCTCTTTTTTGACATCAGCTGTAACCTCACAACTAATGGTCAACTAATGAGATCCCTCTGATTTGGCTGGAGGTGGGAAACATGCTAACGTTCTTAAGAAAATATTAGAAGTTTTACTGATATGTACGTAATCACATTTTTAGGATTTTTTTTGGAAGATTTTTTATCATTTTTTGAAAATATTTACAAGAATTTTCTTTTTCTTTCTTTTTTTTTTTAAATAAAACTTTCAAGGGCAATTTTTAAAGAATTATTGGAATTTTGTTCCTGAAGGTTTTGCAAATTTTCAGAAATTTGTGGATTTTTTTGCTGAATTTTTGGATTTTTTTTCAGACAAGAAAACAATATTTTTTGGAGCCTGAAAATGAGGACAACAGGAGGGTTAATCCACATCTCACACTTGGGTTTTTTGTGTTTGACTTTGGATAAACTCTTTAAATACCATTTTATCTCCAGTCTTTGCAACACATGGAGATTTCCGTGTCAACTTGAAACACTTTCCTGAAATCTCACACATGATGTAACACGCACCAAACAGAAAACTTTAGTTAAAAAAAAAAAGGTGATTAAGGCAATTTTCATATTTTCAAAGGTTTTTTTCCGCATGTCTACTTTTACAAATTAGCAGTGCAGTGTGCTTCAGCCCAGCCTTCATCAGGGAGCATCTGTGCATATCCATGCAAAGTAATAACCTCACCAATCTTAATCAATGATACGACAACCACCCACTGATTGTCTTTTGCTGTATTGAAACACTCGCCCCGTGTTTTAGTGTTTCTCCCACTATGCGGGTGGACTGATGGAGGGGGTGTTAACAGTGAGACAGGGGGCCAACAGATGCTGTGGGATCCCTTCGAATACGAAAGGCAACGCTCCCATGGTCTGATTAGAGCGGCCACAGGGGAGCACAGCGAGGTGACTTAATTAAAACTCATCTAGATGGAAAACTCGGTGAAAAAATGGCATTTTGTTCAGCCTGCTGGCAGCTCCAGGGTTGTGGAAGATATGTGTACCTAATCACAGTGTTGTTGGGATGTAGGGGGGGGGTTAAGATGAGCTCGCTAGCCAACCACCTAATGCAGATTGAAAAATGATCACAATTAGCATGTATCTGCGGCCGCCTGGGTCACAGTCAGATGCAAACACAGCAACGCTTCAGCAGACAAAGAACTCTTTCTGTTTTCCTACTTCCCTGTCTCCCTCCTTGCCCCTTATTTTACCTCTTACCACTCCCATCAAAGTAAACACATATTAGGACATTCTCACACCTCCAGCCACAGCGGAGGAGTCTCTCCACCACCTCATCCATTTTTCCTTTTCATCCCGCTCGCTGCCCAGGCATCTAAATGACAGTGCACCACCGCAATGGAACCCATCTCAAACACCCATTAAAAATAATGAGATGGCCATTTTCACCGCCTGTTACTTGAAAACAATCCATATCACACTGGGGGCCCCTGGCAGAGACTGAGGGGGTGCTGAGCGGAAGGCAATAATTGCTGAGTGTAGATTTACTTAATAACCTCTTGTTGTCCTTGATCGGACTGCTGAGCCGGTCTCCTGTAGTAAACCAATCCAAAAGACGGAGGGTTGCTGTGTACAGTAAGCGTCTGACACACTGTTAGATACTTCAGTACATCTGACTCAGTCCTAAAGAATCAAAAACACCTATTTTTATGTTTGCATTTGCATATAGAAACATATGGCGTTTATAATACAAATGGTACTACTGATGCTGCAGAAAATAGATTGTTTCTGGGCTGTGTTTTGTTTTTTTTTCACGATAAGCGAAGCCATATGTCTTTGTCAGCCTAAAAATTACACCGGCTGCCTGTGTGGACGGCATGACATCACCATAATGAAATTGTTTACTAATCACCTGCTGCTTCTGGAAAATGACTGCGCTTTATAATGGAAATCAAAGACATCACCTATGATTCCTTCCCTGCTCCAAAACAAGCAGCAGTGTGATTAACATCTGTGTGTGTGTGTGTGTGTGTGTGTGTGTGTGTGTGTGTGTGTGTGTGTGTGTGTCTGTGTGTGTCTGTGTGTGTGTCTGTGTGTGTCTGTGTGTGTGTGTCTGTGTGTGTGTGTGTCTGTGTGTGTGTCTGTGTGTGTCTGTGTGTGTGTGTCTGTGTGTGTGTGTGTCTGTGTGTGTCTGTGTGTGTGTGTCTGTGTGTGTGTGTGTGTGAGCATTGCCATGGGGAACATTTCATCTCGCTAAGTCTATGAATAACTAACAGGATTGTTTGTTGACTTCAGTGACAGTAACCACAGTGTATTTATTTAACTGATCCTACAAAAAAAAAAAGCCTTTATCTCTCAAAAGGAACTCTGTAGGCATGAAAGCAGAGCTACCTCTCCGGAGGTGTTGCAGTCTTAGACGCATATGTCACGAGGATTAATTTATAGTTCGAAGTGGGATTCAATCCATAAATTATCACAGCTAATATAACACCAGTGTGTGTCTCCCTTATCCGGCAACATTGTGTATTCTTTATCTGCTGTTTATGTTTTCCCTGTTCTCCTTGTGATAGAGAGAAAGTCAACCTGCAGTCAATATTTACAGCAGGAAACAAAACAGCTGATGTGAACCAATCACAGGCCTGAGATCTGCAGCCCAGTAGTAGTTCTAGTGGATGTTAATCATATGGGAGTAAAAGGTGCTCCGTTTGCTGTTTAGTACAACATGTTATCTGATTACATCCAAAGGCAAAAAGTGTTTCTAGTTGCTCTTAATGGATACTCAGAGCCCTGCTGTGGCCCCTTTCCATGAACTCTGCTTTATGTGTCTTTGCTGTCCCAACACAATAAATCATACAAATGGGGATAAAGCAGCGGTCACACCACACAGTGAAATATGTGGGGCTTCAGGCTTGCTGACGTAGGGACATCTGACTAGGCTGCTTTATAAACTGTTGCAGTTAGCTCTAGCCAGGTTGCTAAATCATTAGCTTAACTAGCTGTCTCATACACTGATCAGGCAAAACATTATGACCACCTGATTAATATTGTGTTGGTCTGAAACTCCTCTGACCCAGTGGTTCATGGACTCAGGACCTCTGGGGATGTCCTGTGGGTCCTGTGGGTTGCAGGGGGGACCTACCTAGATCAGGCTGATCCTGTACCATCCCACAGGTGCTCAACAAGTTTACAAGGTTACATGAACTCAATAGAAGTTTTTGGGAAAATTCATGACATGACCTCTGGAGGTTGTCAACTGGTGTGGAATGACAAATTGGTGGATTTCTGAATTACTTGGGCACATCTTGTTGTGGAAAAACCCTTAGAACTGTCCGGATGCATTTGCTGTGCTTTATCAGTTCGATGGCGTCACTGACTTGATCTAAAGTCATGTTGTGAGTGTTGTCTTTATGCAGCTTCACCTTCTTGTCCATGTAGGCTTTAACCATCTTAGGAAGTCTATCCTTACCCATGACTTCCACAATCCCGATACATTTCAGGGAGTAGTCCACTCCTCTGTTGGTAATCTCAATCAGCACTTCATGGATGTTTTTATTGTGATCTTTGGGGTTGATGAAGTCAGTGGCACCAGACACCTCAGCCTTCTCAAACTCTTGGATTGATGTCTACAGCTTTATCTGTATCTGGGGGGTGTGGAAACCAGGTCAACACCTTAGCTCTGCAGTGTTCCCTGGGACATTTCTGAGCAGATTTTGTGGTGTGTTGGGGTGGATTGTCCTGCTGAGTGTGGAAACTGGCATCAAGGACTGCTGTTGGGAGTTTGCTTGACCTGCAGTGTTTAGGTGGGTGTCAAACATCCACATGAATGTCAGAACTCAAGGGTTCCCAGCAGAATGTGGCATTATAACAAGATGATGGATGCTCTTCACTTCACCTGTCAGTGGTTATGATGTTGTGGCTGATCGGTGTATGTGTCTGCAAACCACTGATCTTTTATGGAACACTCCTGAGTTAAACATGTGTCTTGCTCAGGGGCACCTGGACATGAGCTCTCCAGGCCAGGGATCGAACCAGCAACCCTCCAGTTATAAGACGGCCACTCTACCCACTGAGCCATGCCGCCCCAATCAGTGTAAAGTTTATGAATTGAATAGAAGTCTGAATCCCTGTTTTTAAGACTGTCAGTGGCATGCTGCAGTTTCAAGGTGAAAATTGCGTTGACTGCTTGTTTCACTCATGATGCAACCCATTATGTTTGTATTGTATAACAAGTACATTTCTAACCAACATATCTTTACTATGTACAGCGTTTTACTCTTTTACTGTTGCTCCTTTCAGTCATCTCTTAGATGAGGTTGGAGTTGTACTTCAGGAAATGGACAAAACGCTGCAAAAATGTTGTTCAGATGTTTTATTTTAACCCAAAATATGACTTTTTGGTGCCTAACTTCAACCAATATCCTGGCACGTAAATAAGCATATAGTTTTTGTGGCCAAACCTAACCAAAATGTGAGTAAAAATTTTAAAGTAAAGGATGACAGACAATGAAAAGGAAAGATTTCAAAACAAAATTACATTCTCTTTAATATGTATTTGAGAATTTTGTGTAGACCGAGATGCATGATGTGTCTCCTAGCACATAAAAACAGCATTTTGAAATGTTAATGGGTTAAAAGCCTTAATTAAAACCCGAGTGGGTCTTTAGGAGTCAAGTAAAAGTTTGGTACACTGCAGTTAATATAGTTCGATAGCTTCTTACTCTCTCCATCACATCATAGGTCAGCAAACATGGAAATTTGTGCACCCAAGTCCACAAAAGTTAAACTCTACAAGGTGAGACTTGTTTATTCCTGTTGTTTATTAAGTACTTGGTGTCCTGGAGTCCACCCACATCCATGCAACAAGATAACAAGTTGAAAAATTGCCGGCCAGCAAAGACAAGATTTTCAGCGGATGTTAATTTTCTCTTTAGGTGTGCATGCTGTTGTCCCAGAGGCATGCATGCACTCGGTTTCTGTTTGTACAGATTAAACATATGAGGCACAATTAATTAGAAAGATTTAGAAATGCTGGCAGGCGAATTTGTTTTATCTGTGGACTGAGCCAGGCTAGCTGTTTCCCCTCGCTTCCAATCTTCATGTTAAACTAAGCTAATCGTCTGCGAAAGGAGCTGGTTTCATGTACAGCAGACTGATATTGATCTTCTCATGTTATGCTCAATAAACAAGAAATTAATGACATTGCTCTGCACCAGCTCATCAGCTTCACGCCGTCCCAGACTGCAAAAAGACATGGATCACAAGGAACGCCACCTGCAGCTTTGCAAGATTTCAGAACTGGGTGGAAACAGATGTAAGCAGGAATAGAGATGGGATATTTCATCTCCCCGATGCTGCTGGTAACAGCCTTTGAAGTCTTCCTGATTGGAGCAGGGCAGATGGTGGACGTGTGGCTCCAGTCAGGCCGGAGGAAGGAGCAACAGGGATGACCTGGTGAGCGACCTGACAAGCATCCGCCAAACCGAAACCTGTCATTACCGAAAAGGACGACGACGTGATGGTCTGAGGAAAGAAAACCGAAGCCAAATCAGGCAGCTAGTCAAACTGGAGAGGAGGAAGGTGTGGCAGCCGAGAGGAAACCAACACGGACAGAGCAGCCAGTTTAGAAGCCTCAGCAAGGGAAGGAAGTGTACGGCTCATCTGATATTTCTAACAGGTCCTGAGGGAGAGGTTATCCTCATGACCCCTTGTGAATATCTCTGATGTTCGCAAAGCATGCTGTTCTGACACCTCTCAGAAGACAGTGGCTGTATTAATGACTGCCAGAGGAAAGACCATGGTTCAGCCCAGTGTGCACTCTGCTATATCAGAGTGCATTTTTCCTTGTGAGAAACAAGAGGAAAAATGTACAATGATTTAAAACAAGGGCTGTACAGTGGCGTGGTGGTTAGCTCTGTCACCTTGCAGCTAGAAGATCCCCGGTTTGTGTCCCGGTCTTCCTGGGATCTTTCTGCATGGAGTTTGCATGTTCTCCCTGTGCATGCCTGGATTTTCTCCAGGTTCTCCAGCTTCTTCCCACAGTCCAGACACATGCTGAGTTTAATTGGTGATTCTAAATTGTCAGTAGGTGTGAATGTGAGTGTGATTGTTTGTCTGTATATATAGCCCTATGTATCACTGTTACCTGTCCAGGTGAACCTGTGACAGACTGTTACCTGTCCAGGTGTCCCCTTCCTTCACCCTCAGTCAGCTGGGATAGACTCCAGCCCCTCCACAACCCTGAGGATTAAGTGGTGTGTAGATAATGGATGGATGGATGGATTTAAAACAATAATCTGCCTTTGAATGTAGAGTCTGGTGCCAGATGTGAAAACAACACTTCAGTGTCCTCATTTACTTTCCAAGTGTGTCATGTCGAACCCTTCCACATCGCACCATATCACTGCTTCAGACAGGACTTCTCTTTAGGCACGAATGCACATTGTTCAGTGTTGCTTGGACGCCAAACAAATTGTTTCAAGAGAATAGTTGAAACATCCATTTTTCCACTTAAGCAGCTCGCTGACTGCCGGTGTGACCCTCCTGTTCCTCTGTCAGGTTGCACTAACCTGGAGCCCCTGCACTCTCAATTACACAACAGTCTCCATAATGCCATGTTCAGCCCAGACACCAACTTGATGAATATTTCATTGGGACTGTAGAGGCTTTCAGAGCAGACTGCAATTACAAACAAACAGCTTGCTGGTGACAAGGGTGATTACTCTGTGCTGTTTCTCCTGAACCTTTGCTCTGGTGTTTTACACAAGTCATCAAAAAATAATCAGAGATTATTATGCTTGTTATTAGTAGAAATAGTGGCAGAATTACTCATTAAACGTATTAACATCAACCTACGTTAACACTTCCTTTCCATTTCCTCTCATTAACGGGAGCAAACAAATTACAACTATGCACATAGTCCCAACAAAGCTGTGAGGGAGGAAAAGGTTGAGGAAAAACAGAGGAGGAAAATCCATTTGTGAGGGAGTTGGTATTGAATTGAGCAAACAGCTGTGCCTGGTCGTGCTGAACACAAAAGAAAAGAGTGGCCCCATGTTTAACAAAATGAAAGCAATTCCCAGCACATTCCCCCTGGGTTTTCATCAAGAGACACTGCTGTTCTCAACAACTTGACTTTGCGTATGTACTTTGCCTGAGAGAAAAAGACAGCGATGAAGAAAAAAGAAAAAAGGAAGAGAAAGGAGGAGGATGAGGAGGGTGGTAAGGCTAACAAAGTGGACTGGCTAAAACAAAGACAAGGAAAGTCGACTAAATGAGCACCACAGGGGATGGCGAGAACTGTCCAGAAATGATCGTGACATGTCGAAATGAGACATTTTTCCAAGCGGCAGACATTAGGAAGCATTCTGCGTCGTGTCCTTGGTGGAAATGGCTGCTGTTCGCCCCAGTGCCTCTTCAACAAGTGAATTTAACATGCTAATCTGCCCCGTACAATTTAGCAGAACTGCCTTGTATATAGCCGGAGCGGGGGGCAGCATCAGTGCATGTGTGTGTGTGTGTTTAAATGTGTCTAACGAAGCAGTAAAATGGGAAATGCCCAGTTGGCACCGGACCCCCCTTCAGCACATTAACCCCAGCAGCCTGATGTCCTACCAGCTGGCCCCCATCACAAACACGCAAACACAAACGGGCATCCTGTGTGTGAATGAACGACTCCGCCTCCTGCAACTTCTGCGGCCTCTCAAGTCGGACGGGAAATGAAGGTTGTTCCTTTATCAGGGAGCACGCAGGGAGATGAATGGCTGACGACGGTGACCACTCCGCTGAGGCTATTACGCTCCCACAGACTCGTTGTCGTTGCACGACTTCATGGGGGAAAATTGTCACACTGCAACGCGCTGTTCATTTGTTTTATTTCGATGGGCGCCAAGACACCCGCTCCAAAATGATGGAAACAGTGTGAAATCGCAGATTAAGTGCAAGTCAAAATGCCAGTGGATGAAAAAGATAGAAGTCCCCGCTGCCAAAAGGAACAAAGGAACAGAGGAAGACGACCAGCCAGCTCATGCACCGTACCAGCAGGTGGATTTTTCATTTTCCTGTTATTAAATGTGATAAATTAACAATGACACAAATCTGTTATTTTTTTGTATTGTGTTGTCCTGCACTTTGCTGCTTGCGGCCGTTTTGTGTGTTCGTGCACACTACAGACAGATACACAAGGATAAAAAGCAGTGTGAATTGTTCTTTGTTTTTAAAAAATGGCACAAGTGATGCCAATTCAAAGTCTCTCAAACTTTGCTCAGTTGTGTTGAGATCTGGTGAAGACCACAGCATATAATTCACGTTATTTCATGCTCTTCAAACCATTCAAGGATTTAGAGAAGTTCTTCAGCTTTGGGTAAATTTCTTCATCATCACAAAGGAGTATAATCAAAGTCCTCCTGTGAAGTTTGAAGGTAAGCCGACCCAGAACATTTACAGAGTAAAACATTTAATAGAGTTGGTCAGACGGTTGAGAGGAGACATTAAGTAAATACAGAAGAAATAGTGGTCAGTTTGCATATAGCTGCTAATTAATGCCAAATGGTGACACAAACCGTCCCGTATCTGATGAGATTTATGTCATACAGAACCAGTTTTTGGAGTTTTAAATGTCACTGAGTAATACTAAATACCCATGAGATGCTTTTACGAAGCCAAAAGGCAGAACAGATTTTAATAATGTTGTAGTTTAGTGGAACAGTCTAGATTTGATAAAAGAAATCTGTAAAACATGAAGTTGTACTTTCCAAAGTTTCAGGAACTTTTGATCAGCAGCCTGTCAGGCTGGTCAAGAATGCAACAGGTGTATTCCATTGTGGTTTAATGAGCTTAACAATTAACTTTTGTTGTATGTGTTCATGCATTGACAGTAAAGGAGTTTGATTTAACAGTTAAAGATGGAGCCTCCAAGGAAATCTTAGATCATAGATGAACCAGAAACAAAGTCCAGCCATGGTTAAGCTCTTTTTTTGTTTTTGTTTTTGCTGAGACAGATATCTAGCAAGATTCTGAGGTGACAATAACAATAATAATTTACATAAAAGTAAGCCTATTGTTGCAAAAATGACACAGAACATCAACTAAATAAACTAGAGTCTTTAAACCAATGTGCAAATGCAGCCGAGGAACCTTCAGCTCTCTGAACAGTTTCTGGACATTAGTCCCTTGAAAAACTAAAGTGAGGCTTTAATTGATTTAAGAAAGGGAAGGCAAAAAACTAAATAAATGAAAATCACACAATGACACTGTGGTGTTTCTCAGCCGCTCATGCTGGTCTCTTTCTACTTTGACTGTCTTTGGTGGCTCAAGTCTTGCTGTGCTGCCTTTGTCTGTACTGGAAACAGGAGAGAAACTCCTCTTTAGAAAAGTCTGTCAGATCTTTTGTAGTTTCTCCATGAAACGCTGTCGTTTGGAGTTTAGTTTCAATCCTCGGTTTCTGCTGCTTTCAAATATTAGACTGATTCTACTGTGTACTGATCACTTTCAATTGGAGCTGTATTCCTGCTATTATAAGCATTCCTCTTCACATCAGAAGCTTTTTCCTGGCAAACAGGATGCTGCTGCTTGTCAGTGCAAGAATTCAGTAAAGACAGATAAAATCAACCTAAACATGCTGACATAGTCTCTTCAGAACTGATCCGTTTTAGATATTGTAAGTCCTATTACCACATTAGGCTGTGTTCATAGTGTGCCTGATTGAAGAGGTTAATGACAGTGAGTCACTTGTGAATAACATGCTTCATTAATTAACCCATGGATTGTATAGGAGCCAGCTGTATCGTGCTGTAATTATATTCCCTGCAGTCACCGTGTTTACATTCTTACATTTACTGTGACATTTTGAAGGTTCACTCTGAATGGGAGAAAACTGAACCTCTCCTTTATTTGCTTTCTGTTGCTTTCACCAGCAGTGGAAAACTCAAGCTGTCATAATTGGCAATTCCCAGTTTTTAGAGGCTTCAGCTGGGATTTCAACATGGACTACAGATTTCAAGGATGTGCCCAGCTGTGGCATAAAAGACGAGCAGGCTCTGAAGAGTCTACATCAGATTGTGTTGTCATTCATCAAATAACAAATATAGCGTTACATAGCAGAGTAATGTTGTCCACAGAATGAGCTATTTGGTGAAACTTTCCATTTTGCTCAGGTGCAAATGTTCCCCTGCCAGATAAAGTGATAATTTACTTGATGAAGAGCATGTAGGACCTGTCCAGGACTGTCTTGACAGAAGTGGTTGTTTGCCTTGATGGACCTGAAACTTGTCCTAATAGAGTGATTATATTCTCCACACTCATCCAAGCATTATGGAGATCTTATTTGCTGACAGATGACAGTGTCATGCTCTTCTTAGAGTGTGCAATTAGCAGCATCTTTCTCACCAAGACACAGTCTCCCTCCAGATAATAATGGACGAGATCATCATTTACTTGATGATAGGCATTTTCAGCCATATCAGGATCTGCATGGCTGCACTTATTCAGCTAACACAAGTAATGCATATCCTCTTAATGTTCCCTAATGGGAGGACCACATGTCAGTAATTGCTTCGAGTTGACAAGCTCTCTAACATTCAAGAGGATGGCCTTACTTTTCACAGTTAAATGGCTAAGTAGTTTTCACATCATTTTAATACCCACTTTTCAACTTCCATATTTATCACAGGACACTTCCTCTGACAACCACAATGGCTCCATTCATTTTATTTAAAGACCGCCTCAGCTGAAAATTAAGTTTTGTTCTTTGTTAATAAGTCCATACAGTGTTTTTTATATACTAGAAGACACATCATGAGCACCATGACTGAGTTTCCCCCCTTGATGCTGCAGTGGACCAATGATTGTGTAAAAAACACAGATTCTAACAACCTGTTTCATACAAACAAACATTAAGAACCAAACCTTGCAGGGTGGAACTTTTTATAGTTGAGTTATTCCAATACTACAATTGTCGTAAATCTCCAAATTCAAGAGGAGGCAACAGTGGAGAGTTACATATATGACTGTTTTAAGGCATTAAGAAACACACTCAGAGAGCGCAGTACTCTGCCAAGGCTGCTCAGTTTTTGCACCATTTCCGATAGATGAAAGAGATGGTAGAGTCTAAGAACAATACTAAAAAAAAGACTGAATATTCATCTTCATTAGAGGGCCAGAAATACAACCAGTGATAAAGCTGATCTGTGTTGAGTTCACAGCTTAGTTCGAGTTCTTCTGTTTCAGTAAAAATATCTCCCATAGCTGCATCTATCAGACGGCTTTAGCTGCTTGTAGTATTTTATGCAGAAACTCTATCATGAGTTCTGTCCTGTCCTGTGCTCTGTGTTATGAAATCATCAGGATTCAAGTCTACAGCAGAGTGAGTTTGGAGAATATTGCTGCTAAAGGTGAAACTGTTCAAACATGCTGATTTCAGATGGTGGATATCTACACTATGTTAAAGAAAAAGTCCAACCAACTTTCTAGTCAGTCAGTTCTCAACTCTGATTATGAGTTCTAGGGAAAAACCAACAGAATAAAACAGCATATTTAAACAGCCAAAAGCAGTTTCCTTCAGCCTCTAGCACAGATTGAGAAACACTGGTACCTGGAAGGAGCTCTAAGTAGAAGTGATGTTGAGTTGGTTCAGTTTTCTGATCAGGAAGCCTCCCGGTCCCTTCCCTGTGGAGGGATTCTGGGCATGTCCAGCTAGGAGGAGACCCCTGGGGAGACCCAGAGCATGCTGGAGGGATTACATATCCCATCTGTTCTGGGAACGCCCCAGGCTTCCCCCTGAAGAGCTGCAGTGTGTGATGGGAGAGAAGGGCTTGTTGGCTGAAATAACCCACTGAAACAGAATGCATGTTACTGTGTCTGTGTGTTCTGAAGACGTACGATCATGCATTCCTACAGGTTTGTTTATGTAAAGATAGGAAATGTTGAAAAAGAAGAATAACTGTAGGAGAAAAAGCTGAAGCAGACACTTACCTTGAGTTCAGGGATACATGTGTGTACACAGTGAATATCTGTTTGTGTTTCTGTTTGTCTTTTTGTCAAACTTGGAGACGTGGAACATCAGAACAGAAAAACTCATCAAAGCTCGGTGTGGATCCGGACCATTTTGTGAGATAATACAGCGGCCTTGATGGAGAATGATCTCTCTTGAACGTTCATTGTGTCAGAAAACTATTTCAGAAATATTTCAGTGTGAATGTGAGTGAAATAAATTGGAAACTTCCAGCATTCCTCTCTGTGTGAGAATTAATATAAGTCCTGATGAACCAGCAGCCTGTATTGCTTTTAGTTTTTGTATTACAGAGTCAAGTCATAATTTCTGACTGAACAAAGCGACGTTCAGAGCAATTATACTGTGTGGCCACTGGCGTTATTTACATTGCTTTTCTGTTTGGGATTTCTTCGTTTGCACAGCCGCATAGAAACTACTGCGTCTCATTCCAGTGCACAGCTCCCTGTTCTGTGTTTTACAAGAGAAAATAAAACTATCATCGCTGATACACTGACAAACAACTTTCTGTACAACAAAGGATTTTCTCAGAAAAGGCTGGCATCATGCTGGTTGTTTACAGCAGCAGATTCACCACATTAAACTTTCATAAACTGCAGAATATATCTTTAATTACAGCAAAATGGATATTTGATTATGGGGAAATGTTGCACATTATTATTTTTTTCAGGGATGAGCACACAGGGGGAGATGGCAGAGCTCTCCTGAGACCCAAGCAGCTGCCCTACAGCCAAATACCACTCCATTCACAAATGCTGAGCATATATTTTGTGGGGAAATGTGCCTAAATCCACTACTTGTGTGGCACGATTTTCCCACTTGAAGCTGTTCCTGTTGTAATATGCCGCCATGTGCTTGGTGAAACATGGTGAGGAGGATGGACGGACGGCTGAGAGCCTGATTCTGCTGCACTAGTTGGCAAAATTAGATATTTTCCTGTGTGCTTGACTCCATGACAAATCCTTTAAAACTCTTTTAACAGCCATCATTAATATCCATATGGGCCAACTAATCAAAAGATACAGTAGATTTTGAGAGGATTATCATTCAACGCATCATTTTGAAGCTCATATGCTGTTTATAGCAATGAGCACAATGACTACTTGAACGGAGAGGAAATTCTCTATGTCAAATACTGAATTCACCAACAATCATTTGTCTGAAATTGCAATGCGATTTAAGGCAATTTATCTAAACATACATAAACATTTTAGCCTCTACTGCTTTCATTTTATTCACTCTTTTCTGAAGCTCTCTCTATGATGAGTTCCCCAATTTCATGGAAGCAGAATATTAAATCTCTGATGTTACACTTGATTTTATCATGTTCTGGTTCAATATATAATTGCGGGACTTTTTCTAACACAGTTGACAGGTATCATAGTAGACATTTTTGCTGTTTTCAGGCCTATAACCAAACCCCACATGGCATTTTAGAGAAAGATTCTTCTAAATATTATATACACAATTGAGTAAAATTGAAATACAAAGTTATTTATAAAGATATTTTAGTAAACCTGTTGACTACTTTATATTAAATAACTCAGAATACCTTGGAGTCTGGCCAGTCTTTTATCCAGGAGGAAATGACATCATGTGGAGCAGGTCATGTGATCTGGAATTAACACACTTCCTGGAGAGGTGTTTTTGTAATGGGTAAATTAGTGGAAAGGGATTTCTCAGACACAGATACAATTAGTTATTTTGTGTCATAAAAATAACACAAATGACGAGAGACACAAAATAACTACAAAAAGTTGCAAAATAAACACAGAGATGCACAAAATGATCACAAAAAGACCTAAAATCCCACAAAACAGTCTGAAAATGACCAAATAACAAACAAAATGAGCACAAAGACACACTAAATGACAAAAAATGACACAAAATGAACACAGAAAAACATAAAATGACTCAGTGAGACAGATAATTATCATATAAAGACACAAACTGATGAGAGACACACAAAATAACTACAAAAAATTGCAAAATGACCATAAAACACCTAAAATTACCACAACCAGACTGAAAATAGCCACAAAAATGCACAAATGCCCACTTAAACACCTAAAATGCCCACAAAACAGACACAACAGAAAGAACAAAAAGAAACAACATGAGCAGGTCATGTGATCTGGAATTAACCCACTTCCTTATCGTGTTTCTGTGATGGGGAACTTAGTGGAAAGGGATTTCTCAGACACAGATACAATTTGTTATCTTCCATATAAAATGTGATTTATTGCCAAAAAAGAAATATCTGTCATGATTATCTCAACTTAATAAAAGAACACAATCCAAACTATTTCTGAATCAGCTCATTTTATTATTGTTTAGCTCATTAGAAGGTGGTTGGTATTAAATTCAGACGCTTATTTAGTTGACATTTTAGTGATATCCAATCATTTTTATTAATAAGTGATTGTTTCCATAATAAATAATTATGGAATTTGTAAAAACGTGATCATAATGAACATAAAAACATCCTTTTTTGTACTTTTAATAAAAATTTATGCAGATATATCCCATGGACTTCAAAAGTCCCTCAGTTATAGCTTGAACCTTCTATGTTTAGCAAACACATCAGTGATAATGGACACGTGCACTGATAGTTTTCAGTAGATTTCTGCACATCTGCTCTCATAATCCTGTAACAAACCTCGTAATGCTCTGAAGGAATGCCAGTCACATAAAACAAACTGATTTTCTCTGTGAAATACTGAAAGCGCTGATGCTATCTCAGGAATCATCAAAGAATCTGAAGCCAATATGAGAACTTCAAAAAAAAAGTTGTGATTATTAGAAAACTCCATTAGCAGACATCAGTTTTTCTTGATGTGATTTCATCTTTCCAGTGGTTCTTTGTACTGAGTGTAGGGTTTCAGTTTTTTAAAAAGAAGATTGCCGTGAAGCAACGCAAAGAAACTATTTTAGTCTATAAAAATTATGGAGAGTGTGCTCCAAATGCCAGAGCAAAACGCTTTCATGTGCTGATACTGATCTTTACACGAATGCAGAGTTTTTGCAGAGTGAAAATTAAATATCAGGGGAATTAAAGCGGATTAAGGCAAGACGAGGACATGAGGACTTTTTGTTGGGTTTTCTGTTGAGGATAATGTCCCAGTGAACCCTGCACTGTGACATTTTATTGACCTCATTGTTGAAATCTTTAATTCTGCTCTACTGATCGATCAAACTGAGACCGCTTTGCTGAGGAGAGATTTCAGATTTTCAGCTTGAGCATGAAGTATTTTGAAGTTAAAATAGAGAAGATATAAAAAAGCCAATTTGGTCATGAAGAAGCTTCTGTGAAATTGATTACCAATCGGTATATTAATTAAAAATGTCAGCTAAGAACCAATTATTATTTTTTGTTATCAACTGTCCTCTTCATTCATTTGAGTGTCGTTCGACCACTCCACTTCACGGACTCATTGATTAATTATGTTATTTATTTGTTTGTTAATTTGCATGTAATTATCCGCTGGCCAGCTCTTGTTGTTTCCTAATAGCGTGAATACACAGCGATTTGCATTAAACAAAACAATTTAACTTCCATAATTTGTCATGACTCATCGCAGGAGTCTTTCAGGAGAACCTCAGACTGAGTTTGAATGCAGAATTCACCAGACAATTAGACAATTAGTGATGGGGCCTCGTCGGATAATAAGTGGAAGTTGTGTTTGTGTGGGAAAGACAGAAGATGGTTGAAGGTGAGATAATATAAGATAGAAAGAAAGAAGGAAAAAGAAAACCTGGCACCTCTGTAATAAATGTTAAACTGCCAACATAGGTGGTGTCTATTCATACTGTCATTAAAGTTGATTACATGTCGTAAAGTAACCTTCTACTCGAGAATTTTAAGGGTGTTGGAGGGAGCATGGTTGTTTGATTTATCAATTTTTGGGTGAAAATCTGTTATCGGCTCCCTGGAAGATTGAAACATAAAAGGATCTTCTGTAACCGCTGCACGCTGTTTCTAGCTGCATATTTCAACGCCATCACTTTTCAGCTGTGACAGGAAAAACACAGGAGCGACTGACTGAAACCACTGAATGCTTCCCTCTTTATACACACCTACAACTCGTTACCTGTCTGCCTGCTTTGCAACTCGCCAATCTGCATTATATAACCTCAGTTATTATGATAATTATTCTCCATTTTTGCTCACTTAATGGAACCGAATTAGTTCCAGAACTATTCTTTTTACAAATGTGTGCTGAAAACCCTACAAATCTCTGGTGTCTAAAAGTTTAGGTTCTCCCCGAAAGCCCATTACTGACTTAAAGCCTGTATCGACTTTGCTTTAAATCTGCATTAACTAATTCTTTTCAGCCCTGAAGGGCTGTGGAAACAATCTGCAGAAAAACAATAATGATCTACTATTATCTCTAAAATCAGTGAACTCACTGGCGAGCCGTTGCATAAACAACATAAAGAACATTAACATTCATTTGGAGTGTTTAGTAGTGTCTGTGGGTTCATCAGGTAGTTTTGTGAATCATTAGAATATACTGATCACAGCAGCTTTAAGCAAAGTTTTAAGCAGTTTAGCAAAAAAAGATGTTGTCAATTAGTTTCTTGTTTTTTTATTAACTGACTAATTATTAGTACGTCTAATTTGGCCAATCAGAACTCTCACACATGCTGATTTGTGACGGAATCGACATACTTTCAGCTGACCCTGCTCTCCCAACAGACATCCTGAACTGAAACTAGCAGCAGGAAAGTCTCACTTTTTTCTGATTTTGCCCCAATGCTGAGTTTGCTTTGATAACTCATTTATTTCAGTGCAGCCATGTAACAGTGCCCCATTCTCCAGCGTTATACAACATCTACAACATTTCAGTCCAAATGTGAGTGAATCCACAGTGTGACTGCGAAATAAATGAGCAAAATCCTCCAGCAGAATTCCTGATCAAACATAAATTCAAACTCTGCTCTCAGGAAAATGTCAGTCAGTGAACTCGCATCGACTCACAAATTTCCTTTGACTGCACGTGCTACACCTGTAAAGTCTGCTTTGTGTTCGGTCTGAATACACCTTAAGAGTCATCTAAGTATGTCCTTGGTTTTAATTACTCTGCACACGTGAAAAAAAAAACAAATCAATATTTTGCATTACTATCAGGGTGTTTTTTTCTCTAATCCTGGCTTCATAAAGGGTTAATTTAAGAGGTTGAAGTGGGAGATTGATGCATCTCAAAGAAAAGAAAAGCATAATCAAATATTTTCATGAAGATGTGTAACCTTGTGGAGGAATATGTATGAAAGGTCCGTGTACATTTTGGCAGTTGGATTTTCCGTTCTGAAACGGGCATTGAAAAACAAAAAACGAGTGGTTATTTGAGACATAAAATACAAAAATTAAAATTGAAATACAAGGCGTTTTTTCTTTTCATGATCAAAAAGGGATGTATGAAATTTTAAAAATACTTTGATTTTCATTTTATATTTAGAATAACAAAAAAAATCAGTAAGAGACAAAAACGAAAAAAGGTCAGTTTTTTCATTTTCTGAGACCGGAAGTGGTCATCAGTAAGTGTGGCGCCAAACGACAACAAGATTCTCAGAGGGCGGAGCCAGAGAGCAGTGATTGGTCAGACTGACTGAGAGCCAGAGAGCAGTGATTGGTCAGACCATAGATACTATAGAAGACAGCGCGCTAGCGGATCTAGTCTGCTCTATGTATCTATGGCCGGAACGTCTGGTAGCATCTCTGGCTGCTGTTGACCTGGTTTTTGGAGTAAAACACGGTAAGAAGATAATTACTTCTAACCTGTAGCATTGTTTTGTTGTACGTTAAGTCAGCGACTTGTGAAGAGTTGTGTTTTGTCGTGTTTGAGCAGTTGGTCCGGACCGTTAGCTAGCTAAGCGGCTAAGTTAGCTAGCTAAGCGGCTAAGTTAGCTAGCGGGCTAATTACCACAGGTGGCTAACTTACCGCTGAACACCTGTGTTAGTTGCTGCCGCAGCTGTCCTCATTATTAGAAGGAACTTCTCAACCTGTATTTCTCTGCTGTGTATTTTAGCTTTTAAAAAAGTTATTTTACTCTAAGGTTAACTGAAACCCGTTCAGCTGCACTGAAGTTTAACATTCAGCTGCTTTGAATTAAACCACGCTTAACTTAACATTGCGCAACATTACCTCTCTGAATCTCCATAATTTCATTAAATTCCTCCTCTCTTCCACTGCTCAAGTTCAATCCAGTATATAAAATGACATTAATAGTGAATAAACTAACAACCAGCCATTGTATTTATTTATTATTGCATGTATTTGTAGTAAAACATGGGGATGAAACATCCTACTTTTGGATCTAGAACTACCCAAGCCGTTCATTTTCAGTCACCTGACGAGTTAAACTCCCCTTTTTATGTGAGGTTGAAGCAGAAAGTCTGAGTTAACAAAGAAAGTTGTTTATAATTTGCGATACCTGTTATCTCTGACTGAGGCTTTAGTTTTTGTTGAGCTGATTTACACGTAGAAACTTTGTTCAGGAAGATTTCTCAGTAGCTCAGAGGACTGGCTGCTTTTTACACAACCTTGTAAGAGAATGTCTGTCAATGCTTTCAGCAGAATTTAGAAACACAACACTTCCTAAACAGATATTTTGAGGCTGTGAGGTTGAACTTTTGAGAGTCTATCAGTGTGTTTGTTTGTGGTCTTTCTGTTTCTAGGTGGAAGCTGAATTAGTGAGGATGACTCCTGCTCCTGTCATCTCTAAGCTCCTCACACATCTTTACCTGCACGAGGAAAATCACTCCTGTAGAATGCAGGTGTGTTTGTCATTATTATAAAAAGATGTTGCCTGGTGACCTGTCAGAAACCCATTATACAGAGTCAGCCAAAATAATGTTTACACACATCAGGAAAAGGAAAACTTGCACAAATATTTCAGTACCAAATTTATTCAAATATACATTTTATGTTAGATTTCTTCAGTAATTTAATGAGAGTTATCAGCAAAAATCAAGTGTTCATTTGATGAACTTCATTTCCTAAAACATCCAGAATTGGAGCTCATATCTTTGGCAGCTGTAAAGTTTCTGCTCCTTCAAAGTTCACAACACAATGAATGAATTCCTGAAACACTCTCAATGCTGGAGAGCGTTTGTGATGCTGAAGCAGTGAGCAGTTTTTCCGTTTCTTCTCTGGAGATGCACAATGAGGGACGTCTGTGGAGACTGAGAAAGAGTCTCACCACATCCTGACACGAGGAAAAAGACTTTACTGAAGACTACAATGAGAAAAACTATCAGACAGCAGACGGCTGCATTCAAGGTGAGCTCTGAACATTTGATCTGGAACAGGAATTCAATAACGGCAGCATGAGCTTCATTTCAGTCTGTAGCTGCTGAATTCATGGATGAATCATCTGGCACTAGAGAGGAAGACCATCAAACATCCACATCAGCTGATGGAGGTCCAAGAGTCTCACTGGACAAACAACCTACATCTATGAAGCCAGATGAAACTAATCAGCTAGCCAGACTGCAAGATTGTCTTAAGGACATAAAGACCTGGATGACCTATAATTTCTTACTACTAAATTCAGACCAGACTGAAGTCATTTTATTTGGCCCCAAACATCTTAGAAAATTGCTTTCAAAGCATATAGTTACTCTGGATGGCATTACATTGGCCTCCAGTACTACTGTGAGGAACCTCGGTGTTATCTTTGACCAGGACATGTCCTTTAACTCACACATAAAACAAATCTGTAGGACTTCCTTTTTCCACCTGAGAAATATTGTGAAAATCAGGAACATCCTGTCTCAGAGTGATGCAGAAAAACTAGTCCATGCATTTGTTACTTCTAGGCTTGACTACTGTAATTCCTTATTATCAGGTTGTCCCAATAGCTCTCTGAAACATCTACAGCTGATCCAAAACGCTGCAGCCAGAGTACTGACGATAGTTAGCAAGAGAGATCATATTTCTCCTATATTGGTTTCTCTTCATTGGCTTCCTGTGAAATGTAGAATAGAATTCAAAATCCTTCTTCTGACATATAAAGCTCTTAACAACCAATCTCCATCATATCTTAAAGACCTGATAGTACCATATTATCCTAGCAGAACTCTTCGCTCTCAGACTGCAGGCTTACTTGGAGAAGTGACCTGTAACTTCTCTCTAAAAGTAGAATGTGAGGCAGAGCCTTCAGTTATCAGCTCCTCTCCTGTGGAACCAGCTCCCAGTTTGGGTTCTGGAGGTGGACACCCTCTCTAATTTTAAAACCAGGCTTAAAACCTTCCTTTTTGACAAATCTTATAGTTAGGACTGACTGGGGGACCCTGAGGGGGTCAGCTGGAGTCTTCCTCTTGGACGTCCCTTAGTTCTGCCCCTAGTTCTGCTGCTATAGGCCTAGGCTGCTGGAGGACCTCTCTGGATGCACTGAGCCCTTCTCTATCTACCATTATATTTAATATATATATATATATATATACCATTATTGCATTACACTCACTCTGTTTCTCCCTGTGTCCTTTCTCCGAGTGTCCCTGATCCCAGAGCTGGATGCTTCAGATCTGTGGTGGTTCTCCCACCAACTGGCCTAATCTCCATCTGTGGGATGCTGCTGCTGCTGACCTTCCTCCAGCCCACTGCTTCCAGCTGCCCATTTCCATCAATCTACTCTGCATCTCCCTCACTATACTTGATTTGCTCATCTACATATTTTTGAATTTACCACCAGCTATATATGTAGTATATTTAATGCCAGAGCCATACACCATAGCAGTAAACTATAATCAGTTTCCATGTTAGTTGTACTTTGCATGTATCATCTGTCTTATCATGCATGTGTCAAACTGTGTTTTATAGTCCTTGTGTCCCCCCCCACCTCTCTATCTCTATCCCTCTACCTCTTCCCCTCTACCTCCATCCCTCTATCTCTATCTCTCTACCTCTTCTGTCCCTCTCAACCCGTCCGGCCAGCAGCAGATGGGTCCCCCCACATAAAGAGCCGGGTTCTGCTCAAGGTTTTTTTCCCTGTTAAAAGGGTGTTTTCCTTGCCACTGTCGCCTTTTGGCTTGCTCTGGGGTTCAGGCATATGGGTTCTGTAAAGCGTCTCGAGACAATTTCACTGTAATTGGCGCTATATAAATAAAATTGAATTGAAAAATTGAATTGCAGACCTTGAATCTGATTGGACGGCCTCCTATTCAGCCACATGTCTGAACAAATGCCTCTAAATTGATTTGTTTTCTAAAATAAATCTAGTTTGAGCCCTAATCTATGCCTGTGTGTTTGCTTCTTTACACCGCTGTTAACAGTTTAGGATGTTAGAATGTTCCAGACGAGTACAAGATTTTTCAGAGCCGTTCTACCACGAGCCTGACTGCAGGCTTACTTGTTGTTCCTAGAATCTCTAAAAGTAGAATGGGAGGCAGAGCCTTCAGTTATCAGGCACCTCTCCTGTGGAACCAGCTCCCAGTTTGGGTTCGGGAGGCGGACACCCTCTCTATTTTTAAGACCAGGCTTAAAACCTTCCTTTTCGACAAAGCTTATAGTTAGGGCTGACTGGGTGACCCTGACGGGGTGAGCTGGTGTTTTCATTTGCACAACTGACTTCCCCTCTTGACGTCCCTTTAGTTTGCCCCTAGTTATGCTGCTATAGGCCTAGGCTGCTGGGGAACCTCTCTGGATGCACTGAGCCCTTCTCTAACTACCTATGTATTTACTATATATACCATTATTGCATTACATTCACTCTGTTTCTTTCTGTGTCCTTTCTCCGAGTGTCCCTGGTCCCAGAGCTGGATGCTGGATGCTTCAGATGTGTGGCTGTGTTTTATGGTCCTTGTGTCCCACCCCCCCACCTCTCTATCTCTACCCCTCTATCTGTATCCCTCTATCTCTATCTCTATCCCTCTATCTCTACCTCTCTACTTCTTCTGTCCCTCTCAACCCGCCCGGCCAGCAGGCAGATGGGTCCCCCCACATTAGAGCCGGGTTCTGCTCGAGGTTTTTTTCCCTGTTAAAAGGGTGTTTTCCTTGCCACTGTCGCCTTTTGGCTTGCTCTGGGGGTCAGGCATATGGGTTCTGTAAAGCGTCTCGAGACAATTTGACTGTAATTGGCGCTATATAAATAAAATTGAATTGAATTGAATTGAACTGACAAGAAGAACTCCAACAGCTACTGAATGTTCCTGTGGTCCCCTCAAGGCTACAGGAGGAGCCCTACGAGGACGAGCCGGTCCACCTGATGGCGGCCAGTCGCTGCGGTTCAAAGCCAACACCGACTACGTGGACTGGACCACATGGAGGCCTTCAAATCGGACCAACAAGTTCAGGTTAACTTTTTTGGTCTACATTGAAAGATTTTTTCTAAACCACCCTTAGTCAAGAGCTTTAAATTTCTTACTTTGTCATATTTTAAATATGACAAAAAAAATATAAAAATAAAGCGTCTTGAGACAACTTCACCTGTAATTGGCATTATATCAATAAAATTGAATTTAAATTGTATCTTGTAATGTTGGAGTAATTCAGCCATATATGTTGGAAAACACATTTTCTTTGTCCATTAATCTGTTGATTGTTTTCTCCACTAATTCATTTCTTGTTTGGTTTATAAAATGTCAAACCCAAATATATTCAGTTTACTGACATAAAAACCAAAAAGATTTACATTCATGATGCAGGAATCAGGCAGTTTTTCACTTTTTATCTTAGTTTAGTCAGAAAGATAGTTGATAATGTGTGAATTGTTGCAGCTTGTGAGCCGTAGAAGGTTTTAGTCTTTGGGGCCGAGTGTCAGAAAACACTTAGAAACCAACATCAACAAAACACTCAACAAAGATTTCAACATCATTAAAGGGAAATCCAACTTTTGCATGACAATGTCTAATTAAAGGACATTTATTTCCAACGTAAATGTGTGATATTCATCCTCTGGAGCTTTCTCTTCACATCGTCTTCCACATGGACTGGTTTGGTCGGGAGCATGTGCAACAAACATTTGAAAAACTGCACTTTAACATCAATGAATGATACTGAAGTTTAATCTCTACATAAATGAGACTGAGTCTGGATGTGCTGCTCTGTCATTAACTCCTAAGTTTAGGGAAAGTTCAAACAAAAGAGGACAGTTCAGATAAGACTTTAGAATGAGCTTATTCTGAACAAACATCTCAGACTTTCTGAGCTTGGGAACCTCTAGCAAGATATTTTAACAACAAGCAACTCAAGAGATTCAGAAGTTGGAGAGAGTTAGCTTTAGCTGAGCCAAAGAACATGTGGGACGCTAACCTAGCAAACATTTCAGACTTTTCTCTGTGAATTCTGAGAAATAATTTCCTATTTAATGACAGAGCTACACATCTTAACTCAGTCTCATTAAAACAGACTCTAATTCAGTGTCATCCATCCATATTAAAGTGCAGTTACCCAAAATGTTTGTTGCATGAGCTCCAACAAAACCTATCCAGGTAGAAGGCCACTTTGACAAACAGGAAGTGGAAGATTCAGAGCAGATTAATAGAAGGGGGAACCGGACTGTACTAAGTGTGGTGGAGTATAGAGGGGTGTTCAGTGTGTTTTTAAGGCTGATAATGATTATTAGTGACACATTTGGAGTAGATATTCATTTGCAGTAAATGAAAGCATTTAAAATCTTGGAGTTAAACTTAGAAGAACACAAACTCTAACAGAAAACTTTGTTGATACATTTTTGTTTTGTTTACAGATGTTAAGTTAAAGGAGTTTTATTCGTGATGTATAACCAATCAAATCACTCCAGAAGACAGAGCGACCACAGGTAGATAAAGGTTCAGAGCCAAAGTAGCACCATTTTTAAACTGATTTATTACCGTAAATCAGTAAAAAAATAAAATACTGCTCATCAGTAAATCAGTCAGCCCACAATTACTACAATTCTACAATGTATGTCTCTTTCCTTTGAATTGTTATTTGTACAATATACGATGTATGTGATGTATAGATATATGTATTTCATCATATGGCACGTTTTTACATGTTGAAAAATCGCATGCTTTTTTTGGACATGGCGTTTTTTTGCGCCAAAATTCATGATTTTTTTTTTTTCAAACAAAATCATACCATAGTGTTTTTAAAGGCCTCCTTTACATTATTTCATCATAAGTCATGTTTTTACAACATGTAGAGAAATCACATTTTTTTGACATAGTATACGATGGCACTTTTTTGCGCCAAAATTCATGATGATTTTTTTTCAAAGAAAACCTTTCTGGAGTGTTTTTAACGGCCTCCTTTACATTATTTCATCATATGGCACGTTTTCACAACATGTTGAAAAATCTCTTTTTTTTTTCGACATAGTATACTATGGCCTTTTTTTGCGCCAAATTTCATGGTGATTTTTTTTTCAAAGAAAACCATACCATAGTGTTTTTCATGGCCTCCTTTACATTATTTCATCATAAGGCATGTTCTTACAACATGTTGAAAAATCAAATTTTTTTTCGACATAGTATACTATGGCGTTTTTTGGCGCCAAAATTCATGGGGATTTTTTTTTAAAGGAAACCTTTCTGGAGTGTTTTTAATGGCCTCATTCACATTATTTCATCATATGGCATGTTTTTACATGTTGAAAAATCGCATTGTTTGACATAATATACTATGGCCTTTTTTTGCGCCAAACTTCATGGTGATTTTTTTTTCAAAGAAAACCATACCATAGTGTTTTTAAAGGCCTCCTTTACATTATTTCATCATAAGTCATGTTTTTACAACATGTAGAGAAATCACATTTTTTGACATAGTATACGATGGCACTTTTTTGCGCCAAAATTCATGATGATTTTTTTTCAAAGAAAACCTTTCTGGAGTGTTTTTAACGGCCTCCTTTACATTATTTCATCATATGGCACGTTTTCACAACATGTTGAAAAATCTCTTTTTTTTTTCGACATAGTATACTATGGCCTTTTTTTGCGCCAAATTTCATGGTGATTTTTTTTTCAAAGAAAACCATACCATAGTGTTTTTCATGGCCTCCTTTACATTATTTCATCATAAGGCATGTTCTTACAACATGTTGAAAAATCAAATTTTTTTTCGACATAGTATACTATGGCGTTTTTTTGCGCTAAAATTCATGATGATTTTTTTTTCAAAGAAAACCTTTCTGGAGTGTTTTTAATGGCCTCCTTTACATTATTTCATCATATGGCACGTTTGTACAACAAGTTGAAAAATCACATTTTTTTTTTCGACATAGTATACTATGGCGTTTTTTGGCGCCAAAATTCATGGGGATTTTTTTTTAAAGGAAACCTTTCTGGAGTGTTTTTAATGGCCTCATTCACATTATTTCATCATATGGCATGTTTTTACATGTTGAAAAATCGCATTGTTTGACATAATATACTATGGCCTTTTTTTGCGCCAAACTTCATGGTGATTTTTTTTTCAAAGAAAACCATACCATAGTGTTTTTTATGAACTCCTTTACATTATTTCATCATAAGGCATGTTTTTACAACATTTTGAAACATGACAGTTTTTGACATACTATACTATAGTGTTTTTTGCGCCAAAATTCATGATGATTTTTTTTTTCAGAGAAAACGATTCTGGAGTGTTTTTAACAGCCTACTTTACATTATTTCATCATATGGCACGTTTTTACAACATGTTGAAAAATCTCTTTTTTTTTCGACATAGTATAGTAAGGCGTTTTTTGCGCCAAAATTCATGATGATTTTTTTTTCAAAGAAAGCCCCTCTGCAGTGTTTTTAACGGCCTCGTTGACATTATTTCATCATATGGCACGTTTTGACAACATGTTGAAAAATCACATTTTTTGACATTGTATACTATGGTGTCTTTTTGCGCCAAAATTCAGGGTGATTTTTTTTTCAAAGAAAAACGTACCATAGTGTTTTTCATGGCCTCCTTTACATTATTTCATCATATGGCAAGTTTTTACAACATGTTGGAAAATCGCATTTTTTTTTCGACATAGTATACTATGGCGTTTTTTTGCGCCAAAATTCATGATGATTTTTTTTTCACAGAAAACCTTTCTGCAGTGTTTTTAACGGCCTCCTTTACATTATTTCATCATATGGCACATTTTTACAACGTTGAGAAATCGCATTTTTTTTTCGACAAAGTATACTATGGCGTTTTGTTGTGCCAAAATTCATGATGATTTTTTTTTTCAAAGAAAACCTTTCTGGAGTGTTTTTAATGGCCTCCTTTACATTATTTCATCATATGGCACGTTTTTACAACATGTTGAAAAATCACATTTTTTTTCGACATAGTATACTATGGCGTTTTTTTGCACCAAAATTCATTTTTTTTTTTTTTCAGAGAAAACGTTTCTGGAGTGTTTTTAACAGCCTACTTTACATTATTTCATCATATGGCACGTTTTCATAACATGTTGAAAAATCTCTTTTTTTTGTCGACATAGCATACTATGGCGTTTTTTTTCGCCAAAATTTATGATGATTTTTTTTCAAAGAAAACCTTACCAAAGTGTTTTTCACGGCCTCCTTTACATTATTTCATCATATGGCACATTTTCACAACATGTTGAAAAATCGCATTTTTTTTTGACATAGTATACTGTGGCGTTTTTTTGCGCCAAAATTCATGCTGATTTTTTTTTCAAAGAAAACCTTTCTGGAGTGTTTTTAACGGCCTCCTTTACATTATTTCATCATATGGCACGTTTTTACAACATGTTGAAAAATCACATTTTTTTTTCGACATAGTATAGTAAGGCGTTTTTTTGTGCCAAAATTCATGATGATTTTTTTTTTCAAAGAAAACCTTTCTGGAGTGTTTTTAACGGCCTCCTTTACATTATTTCATCATATGGCACATTTTTACAACATGTTGAAAAATCGCATTTTTTTTTTCGACGTAGTATACTATGGCATTTTGTTGCGCCAAAATTCATGGGGATTTTTTTTTCAAAGAAAACCTTTCTGGAGTGTTTTTAATGGCCTCCTTTACATTATTTCATCATATGGCACGTTTTTACAACATGTTGAAAAATCACATTTTTTTTTCGACATAGTCCACTATGGCGTTTTGTTGCGCCAAAATTCATGGTGATTTTTTTTCCAAAGAAAACCTTTCTGGAGTGTTTTTAATGGCCTCGTATACATTAGTTCATCATATGGCACGTTTTTACATGTTGAAAAATCGCATTTTTGTTTCGACATAGTATAGTAAGGCGTTTTTTTTTGCCAAAATTCATGATGATTTTTTTTTCAAAGAAAACCTTTCTGGAGTGTCTTTAACGGCCTCCTTTACATTATTTCATCATATGGCACGTTTTTACAACATGTTGAAAAATCACATTTTTTTTTCGACAGTATAGTAAGGCGTTTTTTGTGCCAAAATTCATGATGATTTTTTTTTCAAAGAAAACCATACCATAGTGTTTTTCATGGCCTCCTTTACATTATTTCATCATATGGCACGTTTTCACAACATGTTGAAAAATCCCATTTTTCTTCCACATAGTATACTCTGGCGTTGTTTTGCGCCAAAATTCATGATGATTTTTTTTTAAAGTAGAAAACCTTTCTGGAGTGTTTTTAACAGCCTGCTTTACATTATTTCATCATATGGCATGTTTTTACAACATGTTGAAAAATGACATTTTTCGTCATCGTATACTATGGCGTTTTGTTGTGCAAAATTCATGGTGATTTTTTTTTCAAAGAAAACCTTTCTGGAATGTTTTTAACGGCCTCCTTTACGTTATTTCATCATATGGCACGTTTTTACAACATTTTGAGAAATCGCATTTTTTTTTCGACATAGTATAGTAAGGCGTTTTTTTGCACCAAAATTCATGATGATTTTTTTTTCCAAAGAAAACCCTTCTGGAGTGTTTTTCACGGCCTCCTTTACATTATTTCATCATATGGCACGTTTTTAAAACATTTTGAGAAATCGCATTTTTTTTTCGACATAGTATACTATGGCGTTTTTTTGCACCAAAATTCATGATTTTTTTTTTCAGAGAAAACGTTTCTGGAGTGTTTTTAACAGCCTACTTTACATTATTTCATCATATGGCACGTTTTCACAACATGTTGAAAAATCTCTTTTTTTTGTCGACATAGCATACTATGGCGTTTTTTTTTCGACAAAATTTATGATGATTTTTTTTTCAAAGAAAACCTTACCAAAGTGTTTTTCACGGCCTCCTTTACATTATTTCATCATATGGCACATTTTCACAACATGTTGAAAAATCTCATTTTTTTTCGACATAATATACTGTGGCGTTTTTTTGCGCCAAAATTCATGATGATTTTTTTTTTCAAAGAAAACCTTTCTGGAGTGTTTTTAGCGGCCTCCTTTACATTATTTCATCATATGGCACGTTTTTACAACATGTAGATAAATCACATTTTTTTTTCGACATAGTATAGTAAGGCGTTTTTTTGCACCAAAATTCATGATGATTTTTTTTTCAGAGAAAACATTTCTGGAGTGTTTTTAACAGCCTACTTTACGTTATTTCATCATATGACACGTTTTCACAACATGTTGAAAAATCCCATTTTTTTTTTCGACATACTATACTATGGCGTTTTTTTGCGCCAAAATTCATGATGATTTTTTTTTCAAAGAAAACCTTTCTGGAGTGTTTTTAATGGCCTCCTTTACATTATTTCATCTTATGGCACGTTTTTACAACATGTTGAAAAATCGCATTTTTTTTCGACATAGTAATCTATGGCGTTTTTTGGTGCCAAAATTCATGGGGATTTTTTTTAAAGGAAACCTTTCTGGAGTGTTTTTAATTGCCTCATTCACATTATTTCATCATATGGCATGTTTTTACAACATGTTGAAAAATCGCATTTTTTGACATAGTATACTATGGCGTTTTTTTGCGCCAAAATTCATGATGATTTTTTTTCAAACAAAACCTTTCTGGAGTGTTTTTCACAGCCTCCTTTACATTATTTCATCATATGGCACGTTTTTACATGTTGAAAAATCGCATTTTTTTTCGACATAGTATAGTAAGGCGTTTTTTTGCGCCAAAATTCATGATGATTTTTTTTTCAAAGAAAACCGTTCTGGAGTGTTTTTCACGGCCTCCTTTACATTATTTCATCATATGGCACGTTTTTAAAACATGTTGAAAAATCGCATTTTTTTTCGACACAGTATAGTAAGGCGTTTTTTTGCACCAAAATTCATGATGATTTTTTTTTCAAACAAAACCTTTCTGGAGTGTTTTTAACGGCCTCCTTTACATTATTTCATCATATGGCACATTTTTACAACATGTTGAAAATCGCATTTTTTTTTCGACGTAGTATACTACGGCATTTTGTTGCGCCAAAATTCATGGGGATTTTTTTTTCAAAGAAAACCTTTCTGGAGTGTTTTTAATGGCCTCCTTTACATTATTTCATCATATGGCACGTTTTCACAACATGTTGAAAAATCTCTTTTTTTTGTCAACACAGTATACTATGGCGTTTTTTTGCGCCAAAATTCATGATGATTTTTTTTCAAACAAAACCTTTCTGGAGTGTTTTTCACAGCCTCCTTTACATTATTTCATCATATGGCACATTTTTACAACATGTTGAAAAATCACATTTTTTTCGACGTAGTATACTATGGCATTTTGTTGCGCCAAAATTCATGGTGATTTTTTTTCCAAAGAAAACCTTTCTGGAGTGTTTTTAATGGCCTCGTATACATTATTTCATCATATGGCACGTTTTTACATGTTGAAAAATCGCATTTTTGTTTCGACATAGTGTACTATGGCGTTTTTTTGCACCAAAATTCATGATGTTTTTTTTTCAAAGAAAACCCTTCTGGAGTGTTTTTCACGGCCTCCTTTACATTATTTCATCATATGGCACGTTTTTAAAACATGTTGAAAAATCGCATTTTTTTTCGACATAGTATACTATGGCGTTTTTTGACGCCAAACTTCATGGTGATTTTTTTTTCAAAGAAAAATGTACCATAGTGTTTTTCATGGCCTCCTTTACATTATTTCATCATATGGCACGTTTTTACAACATGTTGAAAAATCGCATTTTTTTTTCGACATAGTATAGTAAGGCGTTTTTTTTGCCAAAATTCATGATGATTTTTTTTTTCAAAGAAAACCTTTCTGGAGTGTTTTTAACGGCCTCCTTTACATTATTTCATCATATGGCACGTTTTTACAACATGTTGAAAAATCACATTTTTTTTTCGACATAGTATAGTAAGGCGTTTTTTTGTGCCAAAATTCATGATGATTTTTTTTTTCAAAGAACACCTTTCTGGAGTGTTTTTAATGGCCTCCTTTACATTATTTCATCATATGGCACATTTTTACAAAATGTTGAAAAATCACATTTTTTTTTCGACATAGTATACTATGGCGTTTTTTTGCACCACAATTCATGATGATTTTTTTTCAGAGAAAACGTTTCTGGAGTGTTTTTAACAGCCTACTTTACATTATTTCATCATATGGCACGTTTTTACAACATGTTGAAAAATGACATTTTTCGACAGTCTACTATGGCGTTTTGTTGCGCCAAAATTCATGGTGATTTTTTTTCCAAAGAAAACCTTTCTGGAGTGTTTTTAATGGCCTCGTATACATTAGTTCATCATATGGCACGTTTTTACATGTTGAAAAATCGCATTTTTGTTTCGACATGGTATACTATGGCGTTTTTTTGCACCAAAATTCATGATGATTTTTTTTTTCAAAGAAAACCTTCTGGAGTGTTTTTCACGGCCTCCTTTACATAATTTCTTCATATGGCACGTTTTTAAAACGTGTTGAAAAATCGCATTTTTTTTCGACATAGTATACTATGGCGTTTTTTGGCGCCAAACTTCATGGTGATTTTTTTTTTCAAAGAAAAACGTACCATAGTGTTTTTCATGGCCTCCTTTACATTATTTCATCATATGGCACGTTTTTACAACATGTTGAAAAATCGCATTTTTTTTTCGACATAGGGTTTTATCAGGGATCCAGACTGAGGGGTCTGGGAGACGGACAAACCTTGGTCTCAAGTCATTTATATCGTAGGAGAACCCCTGTGGGTAGTTAATCAAAGGAGTAAATCCTGCAGATCCAAAGGGCAAAGAACTATGGGAAGAAACAGAGAAGAAGAAGCGTCATCCGCCTTCAAACGTCCTCCAAGATCAGTTCTGCTGTTTTTAGTTGACATTATTGAAGATTTTTCCGTTTAAAGATGCAGTTTTCGTAAGGCGTTTTTTTTTGCCAAAATTCATGATGATTTTTTTTTCAAAGAAAACCTTTCTGGAGTGTTTTTAACGGCCTCCTTTACATTATTTCATCATATGGCACGTTTTTACAACATGTTGAAAAATCAAATTTTTTTTTCGACATAGTATAGTTAGGCGTTTTTTTGTGCCAAAATTCATGATGATTTTTTTTTTTCAAAGAAAACCTTTCTGGAGTGTTTTTAACGGCCTCCTTTACATTATTTCATCATATGGCACATTTTTACAACATGTTGAAAAATCGCATTTTTTTTTTCGACGTAGTATACTATGGCATTTTGTTGCGCCAAAATTCATGGGGATTTTTTTTTCAAAGAAAACCTTTCTGGAGTGTTTTTAATGGCCTCCTTTACATTATTTCATCATATGGCACGTTTTTACAACATGTTGAAAAATCACATTTTTTTTTCGACATAGTCCACTATGGCGTTTTGTTGCGCCAAAATTCATGGTGATTTTTTTTTCAAAGAAAACCTTTCTGGAGTGTTTTTAACGGCCTCCTTTACATTATTTCATCATATGGCACGTTTTTACAACATGTTGAAAAATCACATTTTTTTTTCGACATAGTATAGTAAGGCGTTTTTTTGTGCCAAAATTCATGATGATTTTTTTTCAAAGAAAACCATACCATAGTGTTTTTCATGGCCTCCTTTACATTATTTCATCATATGGCACGTTTTCACCACATGTTGAAAAATCCCATTTTTCTTCCACATAGTATACTCTGGCGTTGTTTTGCGCCAAAATTCATGATGATTTTTTTTTAAAGTAGAAAACCTTTCTGGAGTGTTTTTAATGGCCTCGTATACATTAGTTCATCATATGGCACGTTTTTACATGTTGAAAAATCGCATTTTTGTTTCGACATAGTATAGTAAGGCGTTTTTTTTTGCCAAAATTCATGATTTTTTTTTTCAGAGAAAACGTTTCTGGAGTGTTTTTAACAGCCTACTTTACATTATTTCATCATATGGCACGTTTTCACAACATGTTGAAAAATCTCTTTTTTTTGTCGACATAGCATACTATGGCGTTTTTTTTTCGACAAAATTTATGATGATTTTTTTTTCAAAGAAAACCTTACCAAAGTGTTTTTCACGGCCTCCTTTACATTATTTCATCATATGGCACATTTTCACAACATGT